>NC_088931.1:28387500-28522500 GCF_038396675.1 Hydra vulgaris | reverse complement strand
GATACAATATTTTTTAATCTTTAAAATAGCTAACTTCCAGACATGCAACAAACTTAAAACATTTATATGTTTGCAGTTTTTTTTATGTTTTTTTTACTTGGTTAAACAAATCACTTGCTATACTAGTTCTAGAAATATTTAACGGTGCCGGAAAAATCTCTTGGTTTTTTTATTCCCTTGTAAAACGCTTTTGCCCTAATACCAACTGCAATTTTTTAAATAATATTAATAATTTGATGTCAGCTCTATCCATATAAGCTGCATTGTTAAGGAGGGAGGCGAAAGAGCTTTTGAACTTTCTGGTCAAGGCTCTTTCGCGGTACTCTGTGATAAAGTCAAGAGGTCTTCTTGGTGCACCTTAACAACTAAAAAGATAAAAAATAAAATAAAAAAAAAATTAAAAAAAAAAAAAAAAATCAACTGACTTCTAGTTTTCATGCTCAAAAAACATGTTTTTGTTTTATTCACCAGGTAATGGTTTGATAGACTTCAAAGAATTTTTGAGTTTAATGAACACTACAAGTCAAGAAGAAATAAATGATGAGGAAGAAATGAAAATTTTATTTACTTTGATTGACGCAAATCAAGACGGATTTCTGTGTGAAAAAGAAATTCGAAACATGATGAAAGGTTTAGGAGAAAAAGTGAAAAAGAAGCATATACGAAAAATGATAAAAGAAGCTGACATAAATAAAGACGGAAAAATTAGCTTCAATGGTATATTTATTATTCATTATAAGAATATTTATTTAAGTTAAGAGTTTTGACGAACGAATATCTAATTGTACACTTGTTTTTCCTTAGAGTTTAAACGAATGGTATCAAATGGTAACTTTCTTGTTAAATGAATTTTGATAAAAATGCTTTTGGACAATTGAGCACCAAAGAACACTAATACATATATATTATCATCAGATATTTTTTGGTTTTTTCGAGTTATGGTTATTAAAAGAAAATTTTTATTGTCGATAATTAATGACAAAACAAAAAAAAAGCAGCTAAGAATGATACTCGCAAAAGTCATGAACGCGACTCGCAAAGATCACGGTTTAAGAAAAAAGTCATCTTGTACTAGTAAAAATTTACACTCGATCAGACGAACATTGTGTACATTAATAGAATGCTTATTTATTACTGCGAAATGAAATCTTTCGTTTTTTTGGGTTTGTTTTTAGTTTAAATAGTTTAATTAAAATCGTAATTTTAAAACTTTAAGTTTTATTACTCTTTAATTCATTTTTGTTTGAGACAATTTAATTTAATTTTTTTTTTCTTTCTGAAAAATATGACTTTAAACGAAATATAGATAAACTCAGATTAATCATCTTAAATATAAACTCTACAAAGTAAAAGAATTTTTCAAAGATACCCAAAGCATTTATTTAATTTTAGTGAGACAAAAAACGATTACAACGTTTTTAGGAGAAAGAGGCAATAAAACTGCGCATAATGGTATGTTAAAGCATAAGAAAGAATTAGTTTTTAATCTGTAATAAATGGAAAATCTTTAAAAGTTCAGGTTTTAAAATTATACAGAAAATTTTAAAAATTAAAATTATCAGATATTATTTTTATCATTGACCCTTTTTAATTTGTCAAAATAGATCGGAAATCATAAAAAAATAAATTCTCTGTTTCGAATGTTTAGAATAACATCTTAAAAACACACGCAAACAAAAATTAAAAATTTGTATCGCGTATATGTTTATTGCCAGTGTATCTTTTATGTTTATATATATATATATATATATATATATATAATATATATATATATATATATATATATATATATATATATATATTGTGTGTTTATTTGGAGTTAATTTTGCGTGTATCGAGTATGCGTATTGTGCATGCATCATGTCTGAGTGTTGCATTTATTATTTTGTCTATCATGCCTGTATCCTGCGTGTGTGTAATGTAAAATTTGGCTTTATTCACTTTTAATTTGGTAATAATGTTTTATAAATAATAAAGCCAAAAAATAAATATCTTTTCAATCATTATCTAATCGCCATATTGAGTATCATTATCGCTATATTGAGTGGGCTTGAACAGGCTTGAAATTTAATTTTCCAAAGATCCAACCTCCAATAAACATTTCTTAAGTTAATTTTTTACAGTTTTCACTTTAATCATTGCTACAAATTGATTTTTTTATTTATAAAGTAGTTATAAAAAAAGTAGGGAAGAAAAGCTTTAGTACAACAGCGGAAAAATTTGACAGTGTTGCTATAACTAGGGATTGCACGCAGAATTATATTCAAACTCTTATTTATAATTTGTAAAAGCTAACCAAATCTTCTAATATTAGAACAATTTCCTGATGACACAAAATTTATCACATAAATATGTTACCTAAATCAGTAAAAATAAAACTTAATTAAATTAAAGCCTATTAAATTGTTTTGTGAATTTATTAAAGATTAAATAGCTCTCAATAACAATATTTTAAACAAAAACTAAAAATTAAGTATACTTATACTTTTCTAGGGTTTGGAATTTATGCGCATATCGGCGAATATATGCGCATACTATTCAAAAGTTATGCGCATAACGTGTATTTGATGCGAATACAAGTTTAACAGATGAATGGCATGTGAAATTAATTAAATATTGTCAAATATAGAAGAAAATGTTTTTTAAATCAAACGCAGATGACTTTAAATTAAGAGAAATATATTTTCGTTTGATTTTCAGTAATTAATTTTATTAGTAAACATTTCAATTCGTCGACTTACTATCAAAACCTTTTAAGTCCGTTTTTCCGAGGCAATTAGATTTATGTGGTTTTGCATACAGCTGCGCATTGAGAAAACTAACCAATTTAAGTCAAAACCTCAAAAACAAAAAAATCGGACTTAGGAGGTTTTGATAGTAAGTCAACGAATTATTTTCATTATTTTTAAACGAATTTCTAAATCACAAAACTTAACTTTTTTCTGTAAGCGTTGTCATTTCTCCAACAAATTCAATCATTTCACTATCAACTGTCTTAGCAATTGCTGGATTTGTTTTGGAGGCTGATTTTGAAATTGAACTAATTATATCAATTTTATCCTCACCAAAGTAGAATCCTTCTGTAGCATACTTCGCTGTCAACATATAGGCAATTCCCATATTTGAGGTGATAAGGAATTTAAAGCGCTTCATAACCATTTTCTAAATAATTTCCTCATTTGCGAATTTCTTGTTTATTTTACCAAAATAATAGTACACCAAAGATAATGGAACATCATCATTTTCAAGTCTTATAATGAACTGTCTGTTGGCAGGCAATGCAAGTTCCAGTTTTTTTTTATTGTATCGAGACTTTGCAAATATCTATTTATAGTTAAGTTTTCCATAGTCTTTCTGTTTGAAGAAAAACCTATAAATCTTTCAATTTCTTATTGTTTTACTTTTTAAAAGTAAAACAATGAAAAATTGTTATTTCATTGTTTTACTTTTAAAAATAGCGGAATCATAGTCATAGTATTTAACTAGTCTGGAAACACGGACCGTTTTCTATAGATCTCGTAAAATGACTTGAACTTTATGGGGTGACCGGACTGAGAGTGCGTCAAATATTTTTAAAATGTCTTTTTGTGGCGCAAACTTTGAAAATTTGAATGAATTCGATGCTGTGTTAGCTGCTATTGAGTTACGATTTGTTGGAGACAGACCTCAATTTTAGTTCAAACAGTAGACTACCTAATTTAATTTATCCTAACCAAAGTGAAGAAAGAATATTTATGTGCTTGTTTTGCAAGAAACGATGTATATCACAAGGTGTCTTGTCAACTCAACGCCAAACACAAGGACAAATTTACTGATAAACATTTATTAAAGAATAAAAGAAAGCAAAGATTATTCTTCATCTTATTAGGTTTTAAAATTATTTAATCTAGATTTTAAGCTGAATTTAAAAATTTAAAATCAAGTATAAATATTTAAGTATTTCATTAGAAGAAGTCATTACAGCTTAGTTCCTAGTAAAAATGTAACTGATTCATTTGAAGGAAATGCTGAAATTTTGTACCGCTGATTCTACAAAATATTTCCTGGAAAAACAATTTCTTTTTAAAACTATACTTTTCTTTCATGTTTTCAAGTAGCAAATCTTGTCTTTGTTTATCTGACTGGTATCTCTTTTATCAATGATATTATAACGTTTAAGCGTGTATCCCACTACATTACTAAACAAAACATTCTATTATAACCTGGTGGGAATGATTTTAGTACCTCTAATTTTACAATTGGTTTTAGTTCTAAAATGTCTAAGTTGTATCTTGAGCAGTGTTTAACGTATTTGCTTGCTGCTAAATATGCATGATCATCTAACAAAAGATAACCTGAGAGCTTTCAAGATTTAAAAAAGTCAAACTAAATTGATATATAAAGAACATCATTTATAAAACACCCTCTGTTTTGGAACAAGAACATTAAAGAAAAAGCGAGATGACTTGAACCTACTAAAATGGCTATTTTCATAGTCACATATTTTTTAAAAATATTATTGGTATATAATTAGCTCCTAGAGTAGTAAAATAAATACTTCATGCATATTTAATAGTTTTATGATGTAGCAACTTTATAATAAAATAAGAATACAAGATTGAATAATAAAAATATTATATTTGTCTTTTTAATTTTAAAATAATAATGACAACACTACTATTTTACATATATTTTACAAATATAAAAGGTGTTTAGTTTTGAACAAACCTAATAACATTGTTGTTTTTTTTGGCATGACTTAATACCATATTACTACCACTTAATGTTACCCATGTAGCTAAATACATTACATTTCCAGCAACTAAAAAAAATTTTTATTTTTTTTATTTTGTTATTATTGAAGCCAAAGTCATTAATAGATGGGTTATACATGCAAGCACTAAGTGATTGTTAGTGTCCAAAATAGTTTTCAAATAAGCTATTCGATAATGTAATAAAATTTTTAATACAGCAAAAACTCATTACTTAGGCAGCAAGTATAAAACTTTTTAATAAATATTTTGTCGACGTTATATGCTTAAAAGCAAAGCCTATCCAGTCAGGCAAAATTTCATAAATCTCGTTGTAATTTTATCGCAAAGCACTCTGGGATGTCCTGCCGGACCTCAGAATTTTATAATATAAAATAGCGAAACTTATTTTTGTATGTACCTAAAAGAATTTCGATCTAAGTTATAACAATGCCATCATTTTGTGCTGCTATAAACTGTGGAAATAAAAGTGGAAAAAACTGTAAACTGGAAAAAAGATATTTCATTTTTTCGTTTTCCTAAAGACGAAAAATGGCAAGCTAATTCATATATTATTTATAATAACTTTTTTTTTCATAAAAAGTTTATAAAATTATTATTGTAGTATTTTAAAATATATTCTTTTATTGTTTGATTTTGACGAAAAAGATTTTGTATTTTTAAGCAAAAAATTTTATTTGTGCAGTAATCATTTTGAAAATACAATGTATTATTCTACAAATAATAATGGAAAAAGTTTGTTACAATCAGAAGTTCCTACTATTTTTAACATCCCAAATCCTCCTCCACTTGTTGATTGCAAAAGGAAATCACCAGTTGAACGTCATTCATTTCCAGCAAAAAATCAAGTTGTTTGTTTACCTGTTAATTCAGATAGTAATTTAGAGAACAAAATGTCTACTAATGAAATAAATTTCAACAAACTTCAAAGGTTACTATTAACATTGCGAGTCAAAAATTCTAGACTACGTAAACAAGTTCGACATTTAAAATCCAAACAAAAAACCCAAAAAAACTGTGATGGGTATATAAAACATATTTTAAATTTATCCAGGAAATACTTATCTCCTCTACAAGTTTTTTTAGAAGTCAATTAGAAATGAGTAAACGAGTCAATAAAGGAAAACGCTGGGCAGTTTGTGACAAAGTTTTGGCTTTGCGAATTCTGTTTCATAGTCCTCAAACTTTTAATGTTTTGCGAACAATATTCTGTTTACCAAGTCAAATCTGTTTATTATTATTTTTGTGTATTTTCAGATCTTCAAGAAAGGTTTTCTACTCGATTGTTTTCTTTATTAAAGTTACGTGCTGATGCAATGAATCCACATGATCGTAATGTCAGTCTTGTTATGGATGAAATGTCATTAAAGCAGCATTTAGAGTATGATAGAAATTCTGACAGGGTTTATGGTATGAAAAATAGAAAGCTTTTAAATCAGGCTCTTGTAATTATGGTTAGAGGCTTGGCAAATAAATGGAAACAACCAATAGCTTATTTTTATAATAATTCAACAGTATCAACAGCTGACTTGGCTTCTTTACTATGTGAAACCATTTCTAAGGTTCAAGAAACTGGTTTACACATTATATGTGTAGTTTGTGACCAAGGATCTACTAATATAGCCTTACGTTTGGTTGGGTTTTCCAAAAATTTACTTTACTTTCCTAATCCTTCCAATGATAAAAATATTCATGTTATTTTTGATCCTCCACATTTAGTAAAAAGTATCAGAAACAATTTACGAATACATAACATTGACATTAATGGTGAAATTGTTTCTTGGCAACACAGTCTCTGTATAATTTAGATAAAATAAACTCTGTACGTCTAGTGCCAAAACTAACAGATAGACACTTAGATCCTGGTCCTCTTTTATCTATGAAGGTACTTGATAACTAAAAAATTGCCATTCAAGTTTTTAGTTATCAAGTTGCTTCTGCATTATATTGCTGCTCTAATACAAACTTACTTCCTTTAAGTGTATTACCAGCAGCAAGATTTGTTGAACGCATGGATACTTTATTTGATATATTGAATTCATATAAATTATATGCAGATAAACTAGCTCGTTGTGCTCTAACTTTAAAAGGAGCAAGTATTTCTCAGTTGGAAGAGTGAAAGCATTGGAATGAGAAATGGAAATTTTGTAATGTTAGAAGTCAAGCAAGTATATCATGTCATTGGGGTTTAAGTGTCACAATAAATAGTGTTCTAATCTTAAGTAGAGAGCTATTTTCTGAAGGTTTTCAGTTTGTTTGTACTTCTCGTTTTAATCAGGATTGCATTTGAATCCTTTATACAGTTGCAGAATAGCAACTTTATAAAGGATTCAAATTTTGAGACAGCTTTCAATCTAAATGATTTTATGAAGTGTTGTATTCAAACAACCACTAATTGTGGAATTTATGAAACAGAAAATAACATACCTAAAGGAATATCTTATTTTCATCCAGGATCATTTTATATGTTTACTGGAAAAATTTAAATGCAACTAAAGGATCAAGCCCTTTTACACATGGCTTATTCAAAAGGTTAAGTTATGTCATAGGTGTGCAGATGTACTCTTTCTTAGTTCAGCTGACAATCCATCAGCTTTTATGTCACTAGTTTGTGAAATGGAAACAACTTTTATGAAATTTATTGATAAATATCTTGAAAGAGATGGACTGGCCATGATTCTCATCAATAAAACTAAAAAAAAAGTCATTTTCAGTTTTTGCACAATCAACATAAATAACATGCGCTTTATTTGAAAAAAAACATTGTTCTGTTTTTTGTTATTGTAAGAATTTTTTATTTCATAAAATTTTTAAACAAGAACAAAAACCCACCCCATAAGTCAAATTGCAATTTCAAAAATATTGTACGTATTGCCCTTTTATATATTATGATATAATTTTTTCAATATAATTCTTTGTAATGAGACTTATTTATGTTATAATGTATAATATTAATAACTTTTGTTAATGTATAATGTTAATAACTTTTATTTTTAATAAAATAGTTTTATGTTCTAAAAAAATTACACTAAGTTTATGTTCTACAAAATGTTTTTTCCCCATTATTTTATTCTTATTGAAACATTCAAATGGTAATCTTAACACAAATTGATGTATCTAAATGTTACGAAGTTGATATATCTTTAATACAAAATTGAGATTAGCAACAAAGTTGATTAACTAAAAAAAAACTATTTGTGTTAGTTGCGAAAGAGGTCCGGCAGGACATCCCAGAATGCAATTTCGATCAATTAACAGGAGTTTCGCGAAGTGGATAGGCTTTGCTCAAAAGTTTTGTTGTGTTTGCGGCCCTATGGTAACGCGATATTTCTTTAAATAAAACATTTTCTGAATACGTCACGATACATCAGCGGAAAAACGTGCTAAAAGCAAGATGGCGGCTTTCCAGAACTGATATATGTATATATATTTTAAGTGCTAATTATAACAAAGAGATTTTACTACGAAAATATTCTTAGTGTTCATTTTTATGTAACCGTATGCAAATATTTAACATTGGCGACGAAGATAAATTTATTGCATTACTTAATGGTTTAATTATTGCTGATTTTATTTTATGGTGTTAATATGGTTATTATTATGAGTAGTACAAATTGATTAGTGCGTTAACGTGATGGCTTCGCATTTCGGAAATTTATCAGAATTCAACTCAGATGAAGATTAGGACAATTATGTCGAGAGACTAGATTTATTCTTTATTGCTAACGACATTATTAATGAGGAGCAACAAAGAGCTATCCTTTTGAGTTCATGTGGGCATGTGACATATAAGTTGTTCAAGTCATTGGTAGCACCGGGAAAAACGAGCGATAGATCGTACACTGAGTTATGCAGGTTGATGAGCAACCACAAGATATATTTGCACACAAATGGAACGCGACAATGAAGCATCTGTGTCAGTAATGAGTCTAGAAACATTTACGAGCCTGCAAAAGAAAGGACTTACGAGCAAAGAAGCTTATCCAACCAAATCTTTTTTGCGGACATTCACTGGGGAAGTAGTATCACCAGTTGGAAAAGTTGAGCTTTCTTTCAAAATAAATGGGCAGACTAATGTGTTAACTTTAATAATCACTCCAGGTAGAGGACCTTCATTGATTGTCAGAAACTGGCTGAGAAAAATAAAAATTAATTGGGAAAATATATTTCATGCAAGCTCAGGAATCACAAGAAGTCTAAATTCATCAATGATAAATACATTGGTTAAAAAATATTCTACAGTGTTCCAAAATGTGCTGGGACAATTTAAGGATACAGTGGTGCACATACCTATGCTGCCTAATGTAAAACCTAAGTTTTGCAGAGCACGACCTATACCATATGCTTTATTAGAAAAAGTAAATACAGAACTCGATAGGTTGATATCTTCGGGCATCTACAGACCAGTAAGTCATTCCCATTGCGCAGCTCCAATCGTTCCAGTCCTAAAAAAAGATGACACCATTCGATTATGTGGAGACTATAAACAGACTGTAAATCAGGCAGCAATATGCGATTTTTATCCCCTACCGAGGACAGAAGATTTATTTGCAACTTTGGCCAGCGGACAAAAATTTACAAAACTGGACTTAGTATTTGCCTATTAACAATTACTTCTTGATAAAAGTTCCTGTGAGTTACAATTTTATATTCTCTAATTTTTGTAGCAAGATGCCATTTACTTCTTGATAAAAGTTCCTGTGAGTTGTTGACAGTCAACATTCATCGAGGTCTATTTGAACCTACACGATTACAGTTTGGGGTGCATTCAGCATCTGGAATTTTTCAACGAGAAATTGAGAAGCTAATTGGCAATTTGCCATTTACCAAAGTTCGCGTTGATGACATTTTAGTGTCAGGCCGGTTGGATGAGGAGCATTTAAAAAACGTTGAAAGGGTTTTACATATTCTAGAAAATGCAGGACTAAAGTTAAAGGAAAATAAATGTGTATTCATGTCACCTGAAGTTGAATATCTAGATTTTAAATTAACAAAGGATGGGGTAGTACCGCTGGAGGACAAACTTAACGCAATCAGGAATGCGCCTGAACCTAAAGACACTACCCAGGTAAAATCGTTTCTTGGCATGATCAACTATTACCACAGAAATTTGCCAAACCTAGTAACAATCGTGGAGCCACTCCATAGGCTTTTCAGAAAAGGCATTCCTTGGTTGTGGGGTATAAAAGAATGGACAGCATTTGACAGTGCCAAAGCGGAATTATGTTTGCCTAAATTATTGATACATTGCGATCCAAAAAAGGAGCTAATCTTGTCTTGTGACGCATCACCTTATGGAATCGGAGCAGTGCTGGCACACATCACATCTGAGGGAAGTGAAAGACCGATTACTTACATATCCAGAACGCTATCCACAGCAGAACTCAAATTGAGAAAGAAGCATTATCTATTATATTTGCCGTAAAGAAATTGCATCAGTATTTATATGAGAGACATTTTACTCTAGTGACATATCACAAGCCTTTGTTTGGTTTATTGGCAGAGGGAAAGCCTATTCCAGCCATGACCGCTGCAAGGATTCAGCGTAGGGCGTTAACCCTTTCTGCTTACAACTATTGTTTGAAATACCGTAGTGGAGCTACACATGGAAATGCAGACTGCATGAGCAGATTGCCGATTAAAAACCCAGATTCATCAGTCGCAGAGAATATAATTTTAATGATGGAGCTATCCAGCACACCAGTCTCAGCCAAAGATGTCAAAATCCATTCGGCACGAGACCCGATCATAAGTCGAGTGTTAGATGGTGTTCTTAGTGGATTGCATTTTCCCAATGAAACAGGATTTAAACCTTTTGTAGCTAGAAAATATGAGTTAGGAGTCGAAGGAGGAATTCTAATGTGGGGAAACCGGGTTGTTATACCGCATCGTTACAGGAGATGATATTAAAAGAGTTGCACAGTGCCCATTCCGGGTGTGGTACGCATGAAAGCGTTAGCGAAGTAGTCGTTCATCGACACATTGATCAAATAAGGCTGTGATTTTCCGATTTACCCGGAATACGATTCCGTAATCACGTTTCCTGAAAGCACTAACCCTCAACTACGAATTAAAAATTCGTTACTAAACCCGTGTTCGATGCAACCAAATACGTCTAACGCGAAAGAACTACCATCCGCGGAGGAACCAATAGCCAGCAATGCCGTGCAAAGTTACACAGAAGAGGACGGGGCTAGCAAACATCCCACCGTGTTGGAATCGAGTATTGCGCCAGTGGAATCGCGCAAGTCAGGGCGACTCCGACAGAGGCCAGTACGGTTCCAGGATAGTGAATGAAAAAAACTTATTGGTGGAGGTTTTGTGTTTGCGGCCCTATTGAAACGCGACATTTCTTAAGATAAAACATTTTCTGAATACGTCACGATACATCAGCGGAAAAGCGTGCTAAAAGCAAGATGGCGGTTTTCCAGAACTGATATATGTAAATATATTTAAGTGCTAATTATAACAAAGAGATTTTACTACGAAAATATTCTTAGTGTTCATTTTTATGTAACCGTATGCAACGTATTTAACATTTAGGTAAAATACAAAAGCCACATTCTCTGTCTTCATAGAATATATAAGCGATATGGTTCCACAGTATAAACTTACCATCCTTACATATATCTTTTTTTCCCCGTATGTTTTAAGTTGGATAAATCATATTTAAATAAGACAGTAGCGAGTTGTCTTATTTTAATGTGGTGGATTAGGAATAAAGGAATCATTTAAAATGCCTTTTCAACAACTTGCGATTTGCAGAAACATCATCGCAAGTTACAAATAACAACTTTTAAGAAATTTAGTTTACAAATTTTGATTGCTTTCTAAAGCAAAAGAAACGTTAGTCATGCAGTGGCACCAGTTGTAAAAGTCAGCTAGATAAGTCAAGTATATCATCATACACTGCAGCTGACTTTGAAACTAGATAATTAACAAAAGCCACATTCTCTGTCTTCATAGAATATATAAGCAATATGGTTCCACAGGATAAACTTACCATCCTTAGAAATATCTTATTTTATTTTTTTAATTATATATTTCGTCGTTAATAGTATTTACAATAACAATGTTCATGAATAAAAAACAATATATGACAGGGGCAAAAAGAAGACTATAGTTGCCTTGTCACTATTTTAGTTGAAGATAACTTAGATTTTGAAATATTAGTTTTAGTTGAAATATTAATTTTAGTTGAAGATAACTTAGATTTTTAAATACTATTTTTCTGCATTCAACAAAATAGATAATAAACCATTGCTTAAACTTAAAATACACAGTGATTTTTTAATAGAATTCTGTAATCTTCTTTTAATAAATAATGTAATTTTTTTTTAAATTACATTATTTATTAAAAGAAGATTACAGAATTCTATTTAAAAATCACTGTGTATAAAAAAAGGTGTCGGAACTCATCATTAGTATATCACAAAAAATAACGACAAAGGTAACACTTTTAAGTTTTTTTTTTAAGGTGAAGGAACGGCATTCGGTGCGTTTGAGGAGAAAAAACACTGCAATATACAACACCGCAAAAACCTGTTTTGTTAGGTTACTAGTAAACAAATTTATTCTGACCTTAATTGTATTCAACATCCTGAACTGTTGGCTAATGATCAATAAAGTAAAGTTCAAATCATGAAAATTTACTAAATTCAAACCACATTTCAACAGGTAACTAAAACAAAATAATGGTAAAGATAAAACTCAATAAATATAAAGAAAAATAAATTTCATAAAAAATAAAAAAAAACTCTAAACCTTTAAACTATTTAGACAAAATCTTATAAGAGAAATATAATAAGTAATAATAAAAGTATTCATGATAGCATCAAAAAAATATCCTTTAAATATTCTATCAGTAATAAGTAAGATGAAAAAAAACAGCTTTTTTACGGTACTTAAAGTTTCATGCCGTTTGCGGCACTCATCAGCCATATATTTAAATCAAGAAAAAACCCTTCAAAAATACAATTAAAAAACCGTTACAAAATTAAAAAAAACAATGAAATGAGTTCTGACGTCAAATAATAATAATAGTAATAATAATGATAATAAAAATAATGATAATATGGAAAAACATCTTTTTTAATCGCCAGTGTCATATTGGGAAAGAAGGAATCTGTTTCTATGTCTACACTTAAAAACAATCTCACTCCTTTTATTCAATAAATTAGACTTTTTATAATATAGAATTTCATATTTTTCGGTGAGACATAATTTGCAAGATTTGATAAAATTTTGCAAATTATGTCTCACCAATCTTTACAGTTTATCTAAGAACGATTACAACCACTTGATTACATCCAACTCAAACATAATAAATAAAGTAAACTAATAAGGTAAAGGTCTTTTGAAAAATCATGAAGTTTTCAATAAAATTGACATTAACACATCTTCCGATTGTTTTATCACTTTAAAAGACCATAAAGATAATTTTGAAAACAATCCGACTGTCCGTTTATTGAATCCTGCTAAAAACGAGGTTGGTAGAATTAGTAAATATATTCTTTCTAAAATTAATACAGACCTAAGAAATATATTACAATTAAATCAATGGAAAAACACTCGAAATGTTATCGATTGGTTTAAGGCCATAAAAGATAAACACCTTTATAAATTTTTAGTTTTTGATAATATCGACTTCTACCCTTCTATCAGTGAAACACTTCTTAAAAACTCTATCAATTTTGCAAAGCAACACCTAACATTAAATAAAGAAAACATATCACTAATTTTTCATGCAAGAAAGTCTTTGCTTTTTAATAATGATCAAGTTTGGATAAAGCAATCAAGTGGTTTATTTGATGTTTCCATGGGAGCGTTCGATGGTGCAGAGGTTTGTGAGCTGGTAGGAATATTTCTTCTTTTTCAAATTTCAAAATTTTATAACAAGCTTGAGGTTGGTTTATACCGTAACGATGGCTTGGCAGTTTTTAGTAATAAAAGCGGCCCTCAAATGAAAAAAATAAAAAAGCATATTGTCGAAATATTTAAATGCAATGGCTTACGGATTTCTATACAATGCAACATGAAAATTGTTAACTACCTTGACGTGACTCTAAATCTTAGTGACTGCACTTTTAAACCTTATTTCAAACCTGATAATACATTAAATTACATCCATGCTGATTCAAATCACCCGCCGAGTATATTAAAACAAATACCACGTTCGATTGAACTTAGATTGTCTACAAATTCATCTAACAAAGAAATATTTTAAAATACTATTCCTCTATATAATGAAGCTTTATTAGAGTCTGGTTATAAATGTAGTCTAACATATAATCCTATAACAATATCAACTCCAAAACGGAACAGAGCCCGCAACATCATTTGGTTTAACCCTCCATTTGGTAAAACGTTAGCACCAACGTGGGAAAATGTTTTTTGAAACTTATTGACAAATATTTTCCTAATAATAATAAACTGCATAAAATCTTTAACAGGAACACAGTCAAAGTTAGCTACAGTTGTATGCCAAGTGTAAAATCTATTATAAATTCGCACAACAAATACATTTTATGCAACAATACAAACCTTAAACAACAGGACTGTAACTGCTATAATAAAAATCTCTGTCCGTTGTTTAATAAATGTTTAACAAGCAACATTGTATATCAAGCAACTGTTACAACAGATAATCTTGATTCATCTTCTAATGAAAAATCCTACAATGGGATAAGTGAGTCTCCATTTAAATTAAGATACGCTAATCACGTTAAATCATTTAACATCGCTAAATACAAAAATGATACTGAGCTCTCAAAACATGTATGGAAGTTAAAAGAAGCTAATTTAGTCCCTATAGTTAAGTGGAAAATTCTCAGGCGATGTAAAGCATATAATCCAACATTCAAATCTTGCAAATTATGTCTCACCGAAAAATATGAAATTCTATATTATAAAAATACTAATTTATTGAATAAAAGGAGTGAGATTGTTTCTAAGTGTAGACATAGAAACAGATTCCTTCTTTCCCAATATGACACTGGCGATTAAAAAAGATGTTTTTCCATATTATCATTATTTTTATTATTATTATTATTACTATTATTATTATTTGTCGTCAGAACTCATTCCATTATTTTTTTTAATTTTGTAACGGTTTTTTAATTGTATTTTTGAAGGGTTTTTTCTTGATTTAAATATATGGCTGACGAGTGCCGCAAACGGCATGAAACTTTAAGTACCGTAAAAAAGTTGTTTTTTTTTCATCTTACTTTTTTATTTATTTATTGATCTATTTTGTGATTATTTCACTTTATATTGATCACTCTCAAATCGAAAAAATTGATTATTATTACATAATCAAAACAACAATACATGTATATATATATATATATATATATATATATATATATATATATATATATATATATATATATATATATATATATATATATATATATATATATATATATTATATATATATATATATATATATATATATATATATATATACATATTGTGCGGTAGTGGTGTAGTGGTAAAGCGCTCGCTTTATAAGCGAGAGGTTCCGATTTCGATCCCCACCACGTCCCTGGTAGTACAGCGCTCAACTTGTTTCTCCGCGCAGCGCCCTTGTTTGTCAAGGTTCGTGTTTCAGAATTATAGAGTTGAGAGAGGGTTATAACCACTATTAAGTAGCCTCCTCATCTGTAGTGGCCTTTTCGGCCTTTTCGGAGGTGAAAAACAAAAACAAAACAAAAAACAAAAATAAATATATATATATATATATATGTAATCAGTATAACTTTGTAACAAATGTATCTATTCATCGGAGTTCAATATATTTTTTAATTCCATTTTTCGTGGAAATGCAATCACAAATTTATCTACAACAATATTCAAATCAATTTCAATATCTTGATGAATGTGCAACATGGCAATACCATTTAAATGACTATCCCCCATTGTATTGCAAAATTGTTTTGGTATGTATTAACAAATTTTTTTACTTTTTTCTTTTATTCCTTGTCAAAAATTAAATTTGATGGTATAATGGAAAACTATCTAGCAATGCTAAATTTTCTAAAGAAATAAAAGAATCTAGCTGTATCAGAATGTGGTTAAGAAAAGGAATCAAATAAGTTACTCGATAATGTTCACTTATATCATCTACTTCATGGATATCAGCTTGTGTTTGTTGACCACATGTTCTTGGTTTAGATAGCATTGTACTAGTAGTTGCAGCTATGCTAACAGCTTCTTTATACCATTCTGTGTGTGAAATATCAATAGAGCTCCGAAGAGACATAAGTGTATTCTTTAAATTTTCCAAATCTTTACAAGCTTTTGAGAAGTCTTGATCAACTTTTTGCAAAGCTTTTGTCAATGGTCTTATATAGCCTAATAACTATGATTAAAGTGATGATAAACTTAAAAGAACAACATATTGCCACATATGCAGAAGCATCACCTCTGGATTTTTAGTTCTATGTCATATCTTCTTTGATACAAATAAGAGATGCAACTATAGCTGGATATAATTCAATAAAGGCTTAAAGACCATCAATTCTTTCAATCCACCTGGTTCTACAAACATTGATTGTCTTTTGAAAAAATGATGTTCGACATAGCTCACTAATTTTTGTAGATAGATTTTCTAACCTTTTTGAAGAATTATTAAAAAAATCAGAGACAATTCGAACATGATCTATCATATCTCGAATGGAAGGAATTGCACATGCTTTGGCAACACATAGATTAAGTTGATGGGAAAAGCAGTGGATGTATGGAGCATTAGGAAAATCTTATAAAATTAATGCTGCTACACCGCAAAGACGCCCTGCCATGTTACCAGCCCCTCCGCAACCTTGCCCACGACAATAAGACATTTCCAGATCAAGTTTATGTATACTTTTCTTGGCCTTGGTTGATAAAGAAACTTCACTCAAGCCAGTATTGCAAGAAAATTTTAGAAAATCTTCCTTTACTTTACAGTATTCATCCACATATCCAACAATTAGAGCCATTTGTTCTGTTTGACTAACATCTTAAGCTTCATCAGCTAAAATAGAAAAAAACTTTGCTTTTTTTATTCTGTCTGTTAATAGCGATCGAACAACACCTGCACAAATACCAATCAACTCATTCTGTCACTGTCACCGCATAATGCCATCAAATCTAATAAGCATTGGAAATTACCAGCATTATTACATTGCTGAACCAGATGTTTGGCGTCATCTCTGTGTCCTCTAAGCGGTATATTCTGCCTACAACAAAAAAGAATTGCACGTGATATTGAAAACAAAATTTTTTGATTTCTAGAAATATTATCAGATAGAAACTTATTGAGCTCCAAATTAATTGGAACGGCTTTATTACTCATTGCTGCTTGAAAATCAAGCATTATCTGTATTGAGGTTTTATGCAATGGAGAAGTGTTATTATGTGATAATATTCTTACATTTCCAACTGACCAAAGCAGATATAGAAATTTATAAAATAATAATATATATATATAATTTATGCATAAATATATATATATATATATATATTTTTATATGTGTGTAGAAAATAATAATAAATGTAGTCCGAGTTGACTGTAGTAATTGCTTCACTTGCTACACCCTGGCTCTGCTCCTGACGTAACTATATTTATTAACAGTTGATGTTTTTATTTTATGCTATATTCATCATTTTTATTCGGAATACGAAATATATATGCAACCCTAAATAATAACTTGAAACTGAATAACCAAAACAAACACAGTTTACTCCTGCACTTAACTATAGCGAAATATAATGTTTACAATTTGATGCACTCTAAAGTAGACTAAGCAATAGTATAGTGAGGAACTTAAGTGTTATAAAAAAAGTGGTCCGCGTTTCCAGACGAGTTAAATACTATGACTATGGTGGAATTAAAAGTAACTTTTATTTTAGTATTACCACTATTAAAATTGATGATTTTTTTGTTCCAAAAGCACATTAATTAGGAATTTCATGAAAACTAAAATCAAAATTTGTATTTTTGTCTATCTATTCAAGATAAATTAACGGTTTTTAATGATTTGCAAAAAAAGAAACGCGCATAATTATGCGAAAGTGTGCACACAATTTGTCGGCGAACATCTGCGCATATAAATTTTTCCGAATCCTTCCCGAACTTTTCCCGTGATTTATGAATAAAATCCTTTTCCTTTCATGAATTCGTTTTTTATTAAATTTTATTTTAATAATGCCGAAGTCACAAAGTGCTGCGCTAAAACCTGAATTATAAAAATAAACCTAAAGTAAATGGTACCAAATATTCAAATAATAACTATGTACTGCCAAAACATACTTTGCTGCAACCAAGTCTTTAATTTCTGCTAAAGAACTTAAAGCTTGGAATAAAAAACTTACTACACCTTTTCAAGATTTAATTGAGAACATGAAAGTTGTAATTAAGAAATCGAAATATGTAATTGAGAAACACAACATGTAATTTAGATATCGTAATATGTAATCGAGAAACACAACATGTAAATAAAAAATCGTAATATGTAATTGAGAAACACAACATGTAAATAAGAAATCGTAATATTAAAATGAGAATTCATAATTTGTAAATGCAAATTCATAATGTAAGCTCATAGGTCATTATAAAAGGTTTTCTGAAACATGAATTTGAATAAGTCAAAAATATCAAATTAAGAATTTGTATGCACCAGTAATGACAATCGAATTGAAAGATCGTTGTGTTATTTTTCAATACACTATAACCCGAAAGTCTGCTGTTAAATTGAATCCGTATCAGTATTTATCTCCAAATTGCTTACATCCGCTTCTTGAACAACCAGAACCAACGTGCCCAATTTGTCAGCATGAAATACATACAAACAAACAAGTTGAAATAAAACGTTGCGTTTTATCTTCACCAAATGACAGAAGAAGAGTTGAATATTTTAAGCAAAATGACGATTGAGTGACTCTGGGGCAAAATTTAGGGGTCAAAAGTAAGTTAGATTTCAATTGGGTTTGCCGCAGAAATTCAAATTTTATCGGAAGAGGTGGTTTTAAACCAAAAAAATTGACTGAGGATTAAAACAAAAATATGAAGACAGTTTAATATTAGCGTCAGAACAACAACCACCAAAGCGGAATGTATTTTTGTGGACAGAATGCTGCCTCAAGCTGTACAGATGCTAAAACTTTCTTTGGAACATGCTTAAAAGTAAAAATTAAAAAAAATTGTACTCAAGTAAAAGTACTGTTACTTGAGTGACATTTTACTCAAATACAATTAAAAGTTACCGGTCGTAAAGTTTACTCAAGTAAAAGTACTGTTACTTGAGTGAAATTTTACTCAAATACAAGTCAAAGTTACCGGTCGTAAAGTCTACTCAAGTAAAAGTAAAAAGTAGCTAATTAAAAATCTTTAAAACATGCTAAGTTTAAAATATTTGCGTGAAATCTTTTAAATTTTAATATTATTTGGTGTTAAAAGTGTTAAAATATTATAAAAGTATACAAATAATATTAAATTATCTCAACATGCTTGCGGAGGTTTAAGGAAGAGTTTTTATATGCTGCTATTTCAGTCAACTTAGGCAAACATAGTTTAGACTGCATGATAAAGCTCTCGCCTTCTTGCGCTTGAAGTCAAAGTGGTCGCTTAAATATGGCCACGGGTTTACTTCAAAAGAAGTTGGTTGCAATTCTAATTCAGCTGGGTTTGCATCTGATTTGTCCAACTCCATTATTTCTTTACTCATTACTTTAAATCGACAGAAAAGGAACGTCGAGTTTGTCGACTTTTTTTATGAAAAAATCCATGTTTAGTTAAAGATTACAAATTTTTTTTTTTGCACTGAAAATTTTTTTATGGTCGTAAAAAGTGAAAAGAAACTAAAGCTAAAGCAATTAAAAGTTGTTACGAGCGGTCATCAATTTTTTTAAAACAATTAAAGTGTCATCTTTATTAAAGTGAGCAAAACTCAAAGAAACAAAAAAAGAAAACGATATATATTTAGAACTACTATATTTAACGGATATTTTTAAGTGTGCGTTTGTTAATACAAAGTATTAGATTTTAAAATATGTCATTATACAATATTCATTTCATCAGTTAAAGCATATTATTTCTTCCATCTTGCAAAAATAAGGCGTAATTATATAAATAATTAAAAATAACAACTTCTTGTTTTCGTGTTTATATATGTTTTTATAATACTTGTACTTTACTATGTTTACATTTTGTACGTAGTTTAATGTACAAAATGTAAACATAGTAAAACTTCGATTTGAATTTTCTTTTAAAATTCTAATAAGAACGATTAAAGAACGATTATAAATTCGAAACGTCAGTAGTCCACGAGTTTGATGTCTTCATAACTCCAATTAAAACATTAATAAAAACTATGAGAAACAAAGTTATAAAACAGGCGCTATTTTTTATCAATTAAAAAAAATTAAATCTTAGTATTTGTGAAATTAAACAACACATGATCAATTTTTTTATCACATTCTTGATTTTGTGATTGGTGAACTCACTACTCGTTTCAAAGCAATTCAAGAAATTTTGTTATTTTCATTTTTCAAAAACTAGAGGAAGGGGTGGGCCCCAGATTGAAGGATGCTCGGGACCCTCAAATCCTTTGCATGGCCCTGTAAGCGAGATTAGCAATTTTAAAGTATAAATTCAAGTTGGAATTGAAGATGGTTAGTTCAGAGATCATTGGCTTACAGCCAAAATAAATTTGTGTTGGTCAAAGGAATTGTAGTAGCTGAAAAACTAAAACAAATGGCTCTTTTTATAGCCACAAATTTAAAATATATATATATATATTTAAAAACATATTTGGATTAAGGAATTTATAAAAAAAACATTATAATATGCTTTAATTATTTATTGTAAAATATTTATACAGGTAGTGCCAAATCAGCACAATAAATTAGGCTGTTATCCTATTGGGCCCTGATACATTAAAATATAAATAAATTTAACAGTTACTTAAGAATATAAAATAAATATTAAAACAGTTGATTTATCACAGAATAAAATAAAATTTAAAAATTAGAAATATCCATTAGTTTAATTTTAAATTCTCGTAGGTTCTTACTCTGGCGAACAGCAAATGGGAGACTATTATACAAAATTACTCCATGTAAAAGAAACCTTTTTTCGTGGATTCAAGCTTTACTTTAGGTATGATCAGTGATATTTCATTGTTTCTTGTGTTTGCTGAATGACAAATTGCCTTAAAACTGTTAGAAAATACACATAAACCAAGTTCTTTCTTTAAGATCTTAAAAACGCGAGTTACAGCTTTTTTTCATTGCCTTCTTTAAAATGAGGCAAATTTATATTAACGTTTGAAATTTTGTTTGCATTTAATATTATTTGGTTTATTCTATTATATAAACGGTTGATGCGGTATAACTGGGTTGCAGTGTGTTTTAATTTGATTAAACCACAGTAAGTAAAAATTGGCAAGATCATTGAGACGTAAATTAATTTAGCAGCGTTTATTGTTAGAAGGTGTCGTGTTTTATTTAGTAAGCTAATACGCCCACTGATTTTATTACATTTAACATTAAAATCGTCGTTAAATGAAAGGGTTGGATCTAGATGGATTCCTAAATATTTGTATGTTATAGTATTGTTTATTTGAACTTCATTAATATGTAGATTTAAGCACCTGCATTTACATTATTTTCTTGCAGTTCCAAAAACCTTGGATATTATTGGAAGGACAGAGATTGGCCTGTAATTATCAAACTTTAATTTATTGCCAGATTTAAGTATGGGTATAACCTTAGCTATTTTCCATTCATTAGGTATTAATCCCGTTTTTATAAAAAGATTAAAAATATGAGATAGAGGAACTTTTATTTCATCTTTGTTTTGTCGTAGCCGGCGGATTTATTTGTTTTTAGCGCACTTTTAGTGGTATCAACGCCCGTGGTTTAACCTTTTATATAATAAAAATTAGCATTTATAAACCCTTGAATAATAGTAACTGATTCGTTTGTTGTTTTAAACCAATTGATCACTTTCTTAGCACTTAATTAAAGTCTTTGGCAGTATATTTCTGGGCATATTCTAAAACAATCCTGAAATAATGTTCCCCTATTTTTTTTTTTATCAAACTAGCTTCATTTATTTTCAACAAGCACATTTATTTTGTGGTTGACCAAAAAAAATTTTGTTTTCCTTAACCACTGTTGTGGACTCCCTAGAGTCCGAGGCCCCGAGTAATTTGCTCGGGTGACTCACTTGATGCACGGCTCTGCTCCCTTCACTTGACAATTATCTTCACTTGATAATTGCCTGATATAATAATCGCTTCTAAAGCATTACGTCATATTAAATTGACTTTACTAAAAAACGGTGTAGTTCGATATTTAGGTAATATCTTTATATCATTGCTGACTAGGACGTTGTACCTTTGACCAAAAAAAATAGTTTTCTTGGTTATTAGCGAACTTTAAGAGGCCAAGTTTATGAAATTTATTATTGTATCCATCTAAAAAACAAGCCTAAATGTGGATGAATGAAGAAATTAAAGAAATGATTCATCTCCGTAACAATATGGCAGAAAAAACCAATAACTGTAACAATAAAGAATTTATAACTAAATTGAAAGAAAAAAAAATCAAAAATATTATAAAGGCAGCAGTAAAAAAACACGGAAAAAATCTCTTTATCAAAAAGACATTCAGAACGCTTGGGCATTTATAAAAAGTTTTCCTTCCCAAAAAAAGTAAAAAGGCGGTCATAGATTTGAATAACCTAAACTCCTTTTTAGCGGATTATGTAAGAGCTTTTTAGCGGATTATGTAAGAGCTTTTAAGCGAATTATGTGAGAGCTTTTTAGCGGATTATGTGAGAGCTCAAGGAATACCTTTATTAAACTTATTTCCAGGTAACTCAAGGTTCTTTCAGTTATTAAAAAATTGATTGCAAAATAGTATACCAGCATCTAGCGAAGTAAAAAACTGCTACAGGTATGAGTTAAATATGATTTGATAAATTCTGAAATATCCATATTATGATGGCGATAAATATAGCCAATAATGATGTTTGATTTATTAGAAAAACTGATTTCCGCAAACACAGATTCTAAAAACTTTGGTTTAAACATGTTAAGATTGTTTCGAGGTTAGTAAATTAATGTATTAGATATATAAAGTAAAGCTCCTCCAAAATAAGATTTTGTTGGAGTGTGCTCATAAACATAACCGGTAAGATTTAATGGGATAGTTGGTAGGATGTCAATTATTTAGTTTAGTTTTAGTTATGCCAATAATACTGAACTCATGCTTAATAAGAGATAAAAATGAGTTTAATTCGTCAAAATTTTTAATAAGAGAAGTAATATTTAAATGAAAAAGGGAAAAATTATTTTTGTCGATGTTGGCAGAGTTGAAACATTCCATGTCCACATATTTACAATTAATAGGGTTTTCTTCGAGGTTTACGTCATTGTCATTGCTGTTATTAAGTTGATGGGAAATGAAGTCTTTAAGTTCATTATAAAGATTAAACTCTCTAGTGTTTGGAAAAGACGATATGTTGTTTGAGAGTTCATTAATATGAATCACTTTATCATTTATTGTTTGCAGACGCAGCTCATTATCAGATAAAGAACTAAATGGAAAACTATATTTTCTACATGAAATACAAAACAAAGATGTTTTAGAGTTTTTCAATATCCTAAATTCCATATCATCCAAACAACAGTATTTTTTATGAAAAAGGTTTAGGCAATGATTACATTGAAGGTAGTGATGGTTTGTATTAATTTTCTTAAAACAATCTTTGCTGTGAGTAGACATTAAAGTAGTACACTTAATAAAATGAAATCATTGAATGAAGTGAAATAAAGAAACAAACAGTAATATGAACAGCAATATGACCAAAAATATTAAAAATAATAATAGTATTTATTAAAAATATAAATATAATTCAATTAATAAAATAATAAAATAAAATTAACATTTATTAAACAATTAAAATAAATAATAAAAAAAATACTATTAATAATGTTAGGGAAGAATAACGTAAATATATATTAAAAATAAGTTGTAATTAGTTAAATTATAAGTTATGAATGATTATAAGTAAAATATTCTGGTTATAATAAGTGAAAATATATAATTATAAATTATTAAGTTTATACTTAGTATTATAAGTTAACAAACTATATAGATATATATTAATAATAATAAATAATAAAAAGTATATATAATAATAAACAATAAATGAAAAAAAAAAAAAAATGAAAAATAAACAAAACAAAGCTAGAAAATAAATAAATAATAATAAAATAAGAATAGTTACATTAAATTAAAAGTGTATTATAAAATAAACAAACTAAATTCTTTTTGAATTTCGTTACAACCTTCTAGTTCAACTATTGCTTTTTCTTTTTTCTACTTTCTTCTTTCTTAGTTTACTTAATTCTTCTTTTTCTTCTTTTCTTTACTTTTTAATTTTAATTTTATTTGTTTACTTCACTTTCGTTCTTTTGTTTTCTTTTTTTTTCTTTATTTAAATTTATTAAGTGTTCTTTTTTTTTTTTAATTCGGAGTTCTTTTTCCTTTTTTTTTTCTTTCCTTTCTTTTTTTGTATGACTTTTTATGTGCGTTTGTTAAAGATGATTTTTAAGATTGTTAACGAATTATTTGTGCATATAAAACAAATAATTATTTACTTGTAGTTATAATTTAGTTTTATCTTTAATCTTTAATATTACTTGCTCTGAGGAAGGTGTGGACTCGTATGCACTAACAACGTACATACATTGTACAAGCCAAAGACGTCTGTACATCCTATGGCATCACGATAAGTTCGTCGAAGACACAGTTTACAATATTTAAGAACCCTAGAAAGAAACTGTCGGATAATTTACCAATGGTAGTAGACGGCTGTGTAGTTAATCCAGTCAAATCTGTTAAATTGTTAGAAGTAACTCTTGACTAGCATCTTACTTTTGGTCCTCATAATGATAAAAAAATGTGGTGGTATCTTGTGAGTTTTTTCGAGAGCTAGTTGGTACCTAACTCGGGACCTTCTAAGATTGGCTTATACAGCATTATTAAAATCTCAGCTTGAGTATTCTTGTAAAATTCTTTTATCTGCGGCACCACCACAGATAAAGAAACTAAACAGTTCAAAAAATTGCTTTACGAATAATTTGCAGAACAAATTGAGATGCTTATGATCGAGATGTTCTTACTGAATTAAAACTGAGAATTTCACTAGAATACTCAAGCTGAGATTTTACTAATGCTATATAAGCCATATCTCAGAAGATCCCGAGTTAGGTATCGACTAGCTATCGAAAAAACTCCTAAGATACCACGAAATTTTTTTTAATATTATCTATATGAGGACCAAAAGTGAGATGCTAATCAAGGGTTACTTCTAACAATTTAATCATGATCGAGATGCTCATGATCAAGATATTCTTACTGAATTAAAACTGGACTAATTAAAAGATAGCGGACAAGAACATGTAACTGAACTTGTTTGTTCTATTATAACTAGAAATTGTCCTACAGCCTTTTACAAATTATTTGGAGATCGTGACGAGGGGGAAACTCATAAAGAAATCCAATCTCGTAATAAAATTGGTCAGAGGCAATTTGTTGTAACTGGCCATCAGATAATAAATAGTAATTTACCAAACTGTGAGAGAAATATATTATAACAAAAATTCCAAAAAAATACATAATACCAAAAAAGAACATAATATCAAAAAAATTACAACAACAAAAACAACTCGAGGAGCGGGAGAAAGATCGGTTATTTAAACTAACGGGTGATGCGGAAGTTATCAGACAAATCTGAATTTAATTATTTGAGCATAATCATTTGTTTTTGTGGTTTTATGCGTACGCATAAACGTTTTATAAAATATAAGCATTATTATTTGAAACACAATTATTTAAAATGAAGTTAAATGCAGCAGAACGAGAATCTTTTCGAAAAAAAAAATGTAAAAAAAAAGAAATCATAAATAATTTTGAAACTTGCTCGAAGTATATGATAATCTAAAAAGACTTGAAACTGTTCAATCCTTTTCTGATAGAAAGCACCCTGGTCGTCAAACATCCTGGACTAAAGAAAAGAAAGCCGAATTAACAAGACTTGTCAACAATCGAAAAGGGGTCAGTCAGAAAAAAATAGGTTTTAAATTCGGTGTAAATTAATCGACAATTGGTTGGCAGTTAAAAAAAATGAATATTAAATATATAAAACGTGAAATAAGTCCAAAATGATGTGAACTTTGTTCTTATAATGAATAATAAATATACCATTGAAGCTAATTTTTCCGTCTTTATTTATGTCAGCTTCTTTTATCATTTTTCGTATATGCTTCTTTTTCACTTTTTCTCCTAAACCTTTCATCATGTTTCGAATTTCTTTTTCACACAGAAATCCGTCTTGATTTGCGTCAATCAAAGTAAATAAAATTTTCATTTCTTCCTCATCATTTATTTCTTCTTGACTTGTAGTGTTCATTAAACTCAAAAATTCTTTGAAGTCTATCAAACCATTACCTGGTGAATAAAACAAAAACATGTTTTTTGAGCATGAAAACTAGAAGTCAGTTGATTTTTTGACATTGTAACATCAAAAAATCAACTTTGATATACCAGTTATAGCAGTTTAAAAATCTGGATAATATAGCAGTTTAAAAATCTGGAAGTTGCAAATATTCATATTTGCATATAAAACCATGAAAAATCTTCTCAACAGAAGTAGAATTGTTTTTGGTAAACTACTTGGCAGATAAAATCCAAACTTACAATAAAGCAGATCAGATTCTTTGCATATGAGTATACTTTAGCAAATCACAAAAAAATTGAAATTTCATAGATGAAAAATAAATGTGCTGTTGAACAATGGCTGCAAGATTTTCCCAAAAGATATAATAATAAATAGTAGGTTTTATCATGCATAAGATAAATATGGAGAGGTTAAGTCTATCGCTCTCAACATTTCTAAAGTCATTGATAAAGTTTGGCATGCTGGTCTTCTCCATAAGCTCCTTTCTTACGGTTTATCAGGTAAGATCTTTTAGATTATTGAATCCTTTCTTACCAATTGTAGTATAAAAGTTGTCCTCGATGGACAGCACTCTTCTTCACTTTCTGTAACATCAGGGGTTCCGCAAAGTTTCATCCTTGACCCTATACTTTTTTTAATTTACATTAATCTACACGGTTATGTACTTAATAAGTTATCTACCCTTCTTTAATTCTTATTACTGATCTTTTCTTGGAAATCATATATCAAATCCATTAGAAAACTAGCATCTGCTGAAATTGCATCTCTTTATTGTAATTCCCACTTTCTTACTCCGGATTCTATTCTTTATCTCTATAAATCTCAAACCCGTCCATGTATGAAATACTATTGTCATACCTGGAGTGGATCTTCGAATAATACCCTTTTTCTTTTAGACAAGGTGCAAAAATGCATCGTAAAAAAAGTTGGACCTGCTCTTGCAGCCTACTTCCAACCATTGTCAGATTGTCATAATGTTGCTTTTCATTTTCTTTTTTTTTCACGTTTTTACTCATTTATTCACGTGTTACTCATCATTCAATTAAGTCTCATCCTTTTAGCGTGACTGTTCCTAAGTGCTCCAAAAATTCTTTTTCATCTAGTTTTTTTTCCTTGAACATCAGTTCTTTGAAATTCGCTCTTTTCATCTTGTTTTCCTGGTTCATATAACTTGTAATCTTTTAAGTCATCTGTTAATCACTATCTTACTTTAAAAACTTCACTTTTTCTCTTCCAGTGACTTCCAACTCTAATAGTGGTTGCTTGCAGCTTTGTTGGAAGAGAAGATGTTTTTTTAAGAATAAATCTTTATGTAAACTACAGCCTAAAAGTCTTGGTAGATCTTTGCATTCAATAGAGAAGTTGTAAGAATTGTATATAATGGTTACAAAGTATTTTAGAACGTTATCATTTTTAACTATCAAACATTTAGAACTGTGATGAAACAGGTACCTAGTACCACCAAAAATTCTAGCCAAAAAACAAATGACGCCAAAAAATAAATGACGCAATGTAACAATGCTTGAAGCCATTAATGCTACTGGAATAGTATTCCACCATTACTTGTATTTCCACGTGCTAAATTTAAAGACTACATATTAAGTATTTGTCCTCCTAAAAGTGTAGGAGCAGCTAATAAGTCTAGATGGTCAAATAAAGTCATTTTTGTGCAACTTTTTGAACATTTTCATTAGTAATGTACGAACATCAATTGAAAAACTTTTATTAATGGATAACCATGAGACTTATGTAAACATTTCTGTTATTGAGTTTGGAAAAAATCTGGTATAGTTTTAAAATTTAAAAGTAAAATTTCATCCTCATACAACCCATAAAATGCAACACCTCGATTGTGATGTTTTTAGACCATTTGACATTTTTTATAACAATGCCATGAACAATTAGTTGCTATCCAATAACTGTTAAGTGGTTTACCAGGCAATGCTGGTAAACCAGTTACAGTTTATGATATATCTTATCTTGTTGATCAAGCTTATTTCATGTTTTTGTACGAAATAATATTGTAAACAATTTTAAATTTACTATGTTTTATCCATTTAATAAAAATATTTTTACTGATATTGACTTTTTAGCTGCAAATGTTACCGATAGGCCAATAGTGAATACTGAAACTTGTTAGAAAACTACTTCTGCTAGTTTACCATCAACATCGTCTATTGTTTTAGGGAAAATGTGACTACTGTGAGTTTACCATCATTTATTGTTTCCCCTGAAATAATATAACCTCACGCCAAAGCCAAATTAATAAAACCAACTACTACAAAAAGACGTTGTTAAAGACAAATTTAAGAAACTAAGACATGTACCAGAAAAAATATGCGCGTGTTCTGATGTGGTGTTTACGGAAACCGTGCATCATTTTAAATAGCTAATTATTTTGTCATTGTATTAGTGTTATCAAAATTTAAACAACTCTGTTATCAAAACAATTAGTTTTTGCATTTTCTTGTAGAAAATCCTGGTATATCAAACAAAACAATATCTAAAGAGTTGCAGATTGCTTTGAGAACAGTGCAGAGCGTTGTGAAACGATTTATAGATACTGGTACAATCAAAAGGAAATCAGGAAGGGGAGGAAAAAATGTTTTGTTAGAGGAGATCTTGGTAAAAAAGTGAAAGATGTCTTAAACAGTAAACCGGAGATTTCTATTCGAATTTTAGCGAATAAATTTAAGACAAGTGCTTCCACTATACAAAGAGTGAAGAGAAATTGTGGCTATAAATCTTATAAAAAGAAAAAAGTTTCTTGTCGTGAAGAAAAGCAAGAAAATGTCGCAGTTCGTTGTTCAAAGCTGCTCTATAAAGAATTACGTGCCAAAAAATCTTGTTTGATTATTGACAATGAAACTTATTGTGCTGCATATTTCCGATCTCTTCCAGGACACCAAAATTATTCACCATTTAATCGCAAGAAACGGAATTCCAATTATAAATGCATTCGAATGCAAAAGTTGGCTAAAAAATTCTTAGTTTGGCAAGCAGTTTGTGAATGTGGTAAAAGAAGCTCTTGTTTTGTGACTACGGGAATAATTAACACCAAAATATACATAAAAGAATGCCTCAAGAAACGTCTTTTGCCTAATTTATTATCATCTTACTACTCTGGGATAACTTTAAACTGGCTTAGAGAACATAAAGTAGATTTCGTTGAAAAACACTGCAATCCACCAAATTATCCCGAACTACGTTCTATCGAAAGATATTAGGCTCTTGTCAAAAGAAAACTAAGATTCAATGTAAAAGAAGCCATTAGAAAACATTAAAGACTTCAAAAATAAATGGATTAGAGCTACCAAGAAAGTCCAGCTGAAGACTGTGCAAAAGCTGATAAAGACTGTGCAAAAGCTGATGTCGAGTGTGTGCGTTCTCACGTACAAAACTTCACAAACTTTTTTAAGTGAAATTTAAGAATATTAATGTATGTACTTTCAAAATATATACAACATTCAATATCGAAATACAATAGTTAAATAAATATCCTTTAAAATGTCAGCCTTGATTTTTTCTGGTACATGTCTTACAAGCTGATTGACCACATTACGTGTTTATATATGAGTTCAAGGTATTATGTAGTGATATAAATCCATGTATTATCGGGGTAACGGAAACTTAGTTCAGAGAGAATTCGATTGCAAATTTAGAAGGTTATTTTTTGCATAGAAAAGATTGTAAGAATGGAAGAATTGGTGGTGTTGCAATATACATAGATAATAATTTTGTATCTTATCAAGTCGAAGATAAAATTCTGAGTTCCTACAAAATTATCTGAAACGTAATCGTTAACTGTAACAGCACTTGTTATCTTTAGCAATAGTTATTTATTAGGATGTTTATACAGACCAAATGGTGTGTCGCAGTGCTCGTTTATTGGCCCTTACTATTTATTATTTATATTAATATTTGATTGTGAACTTTGTTAATACTTCGAAAAAGTATGCTGATGATGCAAGAGTATTACCAAGGATTGACAAGCAAGTGTTAACCTATTGCAAATGACCTAGATAAAGCTGTCAACTGGTACAACAAATGGCTATTAAAGTTTAACTTTGAGAAGTGTTTGATAATGCACTTTGGTAAAATAACCCCAAAAAAACTTATTTTATGCAAAATTTACTTTTAAGTACCACTGTCGCTGAAAAAGACCTTCTGTGAATATGTTTTGATCGAATGAGAATCAAAAAGTCTTTTTCCCACGTTTCAAAAAAGAAGTCAATTGGTCAAAGGTACAACATGCACGTTGTACCTTTGACCTATTCGTATTGTTCTTTTGAACAAAATGTAAAAAATTAAAAAATCATGCAATATTCGGACAATTTTTTGATATTATAAAGAAACTTCTGGCCTAACTCATGACAATGTATCAAACATATCTAACACAAAACATATCTAACTATTTTGTAATCAATCCTAATTGTCTAAAAAAAATCAGAAAAGTCTTAAGTATAATTTTTGCGCAAAATATCAGAAAATATCACAAAGTTTGAATGGCTTAAATTTGTTCAATTGACTACGCAAAAAACCCCTTAAAGCAAAAAGTGATCAAAGATATAACAGGTTTCCCTACCAGACATTCTCAACTTCTTAGAAATCTTAACAGGCTAAGTAAATTAAAAAACAAAGAACCAACAACAATCAAAAGTTTACTCATTAAAAATTATAATGTTAATAATAAATTAAACAAAGAACAACAACAATATTCCTTGAAAGCTGAGAAAGATTTTCAGTTTCGTTTTATTTTTAAATAATATAAAAATTTTATTACCTTTTTTTCAAATCTGCATCTATATCAATTAATGGAACGCTAATTGTTTATTGGTTTCTCGTACAAGTGTTAGACAGATTCCACCAATAAAGCCCTTTTTTATTCCATACTAGATAACCAGATGAATCCCATATGGCATCCATATGTATTGTTTGGTTAGATAGCCATTTTTGTTTAGCTGGGTAGCCATATTATTTTAAGTTATATCTTTTTTTCAAATCTTGATATCAATTAATAGTAATTTGGTTTTATTGCTTTCACATACGGGTCCCAAACCTATCCCTCCAAAAAAGCCCTTATGTATCCCATAGCAGATAACTGGACAAGTTCCATGCAGTACCCATATGTTTTGGTGGGTTGGGCAATATGCTACTAAACAATTAAAGTGGTGTATTATAAGTAATGCTTTATACATTTTTTATAAATATAAAAAATCATTATAATTGTATCATTTAAAAACCGTTACTATAACTTAATTCAAATATTTTTTTATTTGTCCTCCGCCCCGCTTTTAAAGCAATTTCGTCCGCCCTGCAGCGTATTGAAAAACTTTATATATTAATTTTCAATGTAATGAATTTTGTATGTAATGTAATGAAGTTAAATTAACAATAATAATTTTACGTGGACAAGTGCATAACCTCTTAAAATGACAATCAGCATATATATACATTCCTGTAGAATTGTTTACAGATAGAATAAATAAGAGTATGCAAGTATCAGCAGATAATCGAATATCTGCTGATACTTGCATAATATAAAATATAATAATTACTTCTCATCAGCATTTTTTTCAAACAGTTTTGAAAAAATCTAAAGAGAAATTATTGTTGTAATCTCGTCAACTAAATGAAAGTATTTACAAAATCTTGTAAATACTTTCAAAATCTACAAAATCTTGTAAATACTTTCAAAATCTACAAAATCTTGTAAATACTTTCAAAATCTACAAAATCTTGTAAATACTTTCAAAATCTACAAAATCTTAAATTAGTTAAAGTTTTTATTGACAAAAAAAAAAAAAGTTCAAAAGGCTAGTTATATTTTTTCTTAGGAATAGATTTAACTTTTAATTCTGAATTAAAAGATGTTGAAAGTCGCTTGACAACAAAGATTTTTCTAAATTAAAAAAGAAAATTCAATTCCAAATTCTCAAAAAATTTTTTTTTTTGAAAATTTGGAATTGAGAATTAAAATTCTTAATTCTAAATTCTCAAAAAAAAATGCACCAAACTTTTGCTTTTTTGGTACTTATTAGTGATAACGGTAATAAAATTTAAACTTTTTTATATCTAACTTCTTTTTTATTTATTTAACAATTACTTGATTGATATTGTTTAAAGCGTGTTTTTAAAAGTTATAAAATCTACAACTTTGTCACCTTATTTTTCCATTGTATGTTGTTATGCAAGATACTTCAAGTTAGAGCGTTCCCTGTCAAAACGCGATGACAATTAACGACCGCTAGGTTTATTATTTTTTTGTTTGTTTAAACTAACTTGACAACTAGAAAATTCTGCACAAAGTTAAAATTACTAGTAAAATAATTTAAAAAAAATTTAAATAGTTGAAATATTCGGCTTCAAAAACCAAAAACAAAAATTATCAACGGAAAAGTTTAGATCGAAAATGAAAAGAATATATAAGCACAAAAACTTTTTAATGTTTTTTATAAAACTTTTTTATAAGTTTTTTTAGAACTTATAAAGTAATTATTTGTACAATTTGTTATCTTTATTGTCAATTCAATATTTATTAGATAATGTTAATGTAATTAAACAGTTATTCTTTGTAGCAGTTAAATATATAATGGAATTTTTATCAAAAGTTTATTGCAAATATCTCTTACAAAGGTAATAAAATTAGACCAAGGTTTGACTAGAAGCTATGGGAAAAAATTCTACGGAGGAAGGAGGAAGGAGGGGTTCTACCGAGTTGGGTATACCCCCTGTCCCCTTAGATGGTGGTTTTTAAGTTAAGGTCAGTTTTTTGAGGAATATGAAGTTCTGAAAAGAGTTGTTTTTGCAAATAAGATGAAAGAAATCGTTAAAAAAAGCAGCTTTGCAAAAAGGAGAATACTATGACGTAAGGTAAGATTTTGTTGTCGCAACTTTCAGCGGATAAATAAAAAAAAAAAAGACAACTGAAAGAAAAATCACAACAGTCAATTTCACAGATGGTCAATTTTTCAAACAGTCAATATCACGTAGAATTTAAAAGTGTTTTTAGACTTGATGTAATAATATTTACTTATTTATAAGGTACTGTACTATTTTTATTAAGTTATGTGTCTCTTGAAAAGTGTTTTCTCTCACCCTTTAATTGTGTTCAGTATCATAAAATGACACTAGATTTCAAAAATTAGGTTTTAAAAATTATATTTAAAATAATAATCATTATACGCAGATTTTATTGCGTAAAAAAATAGTTTTTAAAATAGAATAAAATTATTAATTTTCTAATATTTTTCAAATATACATATAGTATCTACTAATTGACATCATAATTGGTGTAATGAAAAAGTAGAAGTAACAAGAAATCGAAAAGTAAAACTAGAAAACAGAAAAAAACTTTTTTTGTTCAAGAAGTAATAAAACTGTGTTCCAGAACTAATCAAAAATTATGCAAGCCTTTTAAATTTTTAAGAGTTATGCTTGTCTTATTTAAGAATTATTTAAATCTTATTTAAATTGCAACAACGAAAAAATTTACTGTTAGAAATTGCATTAATGCTGTTGATAATCATCTTGCACCATACAATACTTTAATATTAAAATAAACACTATACCAAATTTGCTGCTCAAGTTGTCCGTACGATGTCGTATACGCAACATCTCCAACCAGCAGAAATGATGCATGAAAGATTAAAAGCAATCTGTGCAGTAACTCACTGGCGAGTACGTTCTTGTCACTAAAATAAATTTAAGTAATTAACCAGTGGACATTTGGTCTAAAAAAAAACGTTTATTAAACATTCAAAAACGTTTAAAAAACAGACCATTTGCCGGCTGGGTAGTTTCACATAAGTTTTTATTTATTTAGTTAAATAAATCTAGTTATAGTTATAGAATTATATAGTTATTTATATTTAAGTCGAAGATGAACACTAGACCCATGTTACCTAATGAATATTACTTATTTGCATCGAAACAATATTGTGTAAACTTAGGTGTTGGTGTTTAATGCCATACCAATAGAGTTTGGCGTAAATTTCTAAGATAAAAATGACATTAGCGCCATTGCAATCTTTTCATAGTAAAAATTTATTCTATGTAAAATTTTAATAAAGTATAGTAGTTGTATTAAATTTTTTTTTTTGAAACCTAAAAAAAAAAGAAATTAAGCATAAAAATACTGCGCTGATAAGCTAATCCAATAAACAACAATAATAAAAAAACAATTCAAAAAAAAAAACATGAAATCAGAGTAGTTACTTAAGCACAAATGTTTTTCAAGTTTTGAAAACTTCTTTTTGTTAGAAACTTAAATGAACTTAACAAATATGCTAATTCAATTCCTTTTATTTTGTTGCTATTGTTGTTGTTGTTGTTGTTGTCGTTATTTTTGTTATTGTTGATGTCGACATGATGAATGCAAAACAATTGAAACACCATCATCTTAATCTAAGTTTTGTCATCCCAACCACCAGAACATAATTACACTAGCACCATTAACTACACCATTTCAGCCATCACTGAATTGTTGTAGTTAATAAGAGTCTCTGCTGGTTTAAAGATTAACTATTTAATAGATCTCAAACCATTTGTTTTCAAAGCACAATGCCTGAAAAAAAAGTTTTATGTGGTGCACCTTATAGGTAAAAATTGGACCCTTTACTGTTTGTTATTTACTTCAATAACTTTGTATCTTGTTTGAAACACTCAAAACATAATGTTTATGTTGATAACACAGTTATATAAGTTCCTGGAACAGATTTATTTGTGATAGAACCACATCTTTTGTCCAATTTGAAAGAAATCTTAAAATGGCGTATGAAAAAAGAGCTGATTCTCAACTTGAAGACGGTAAAACAGAGTCTATCCTGTTTGGTACAGAAAAATTGCTCTCAAGACAATCAAAGAATATGAACGTTTCCTGCAAACTTAACTCGGTATGTTTACCTTGAGTTATAAATACCTTAGTATCAACCTAGACCTCGGTATTTGTTAATACCTCTTGCAGCAGAATGCATTTTCCATTCAGCATTTATACCCAATTTAACCTATGTGGAAATCTTTGCCTCAACCTACCTAAATCCAAGACTGATAATCGAAACTCTTTGCATACACGCTCATCTTGTATATTAAATTAAACAGTAACAAAAAAGTCAACACAAAATCACCATTCCCTAAAACTCGTATTGTATCTTGTCTATAAACATAGCAATTTTTTGTTTATCATGTTCAAACTTTAGCAACTACTTTGAAGTGTTCAACCATGCAAAAGAAACAAGAAATAACTGCCACCTAATTAAAGTTCCAAAAAACCGACTTGAATATGCTCAAGGTTCTTTCCACTATTTTGCTGTTAGAGTGTATGATGATCTACTATTAGAACTTAAGAAAATTAACCATATGACTGAAATTGAGAATAAGTTAAAAATTTATTTTAAATAATGGCTCTATTACTTTAACTGATTTCAACTTTTATAACAGAATTGTAATAATTTCTAAAGTAATTTATCCTATATAACATTTGTCAAATAAAATTAAAAAAAAAGAATATGCACCAACAACATATAGTCTTTAAAGTCAACTCGTTTGCAGTAGTAGTTCCGGTTTGCAGTAATAGTTCCGGTTTGCAGTAGTTCCGGTTAATTAAAAGGAAGCTCAAAAATAAGTGGAAAAACATTTGAACTAATTGTAAAAAGTTTTATTACATCAAAAAGTTTTGCTCAAATGATAACTTAACTCAACCTGTAGAACCTCTCAACAATTTAAGACTTTCACAATAATTTTTTCTATTAATTAATTGATCTAATTGCTTTTTAGTTAAGTGTGCTTTTAGTTGTCCATCAACTTGCATTTTTCATTCTTTCAAATGTAAGGGCAATTTCTTAAAAATTAAGTTTCTTTGATTTGTATATTTTTAAAACTCATTTTATTTTTTAACTCAATTTTATACTGCTTTAAGAAAAAGTTAAAATTTTTATTTCAAATGAAATTAAAAATATCAATATTTTATTTGACCTTTATTCTTTTTTCTTTCAAATTAAATTAAAATTATCAATATTTTATTTGACCTTTATTATTTATTTATTCTATGTTTATAAAAATGTAGAACAAAAATGCAGAACAAAACATCATTTATGATGAAAAGAGTACACAAACTTGCGAAATTGAATTTTAATTATGAATATGTTCAAAGAGGAGTTTGTGGTAATTGCAGTAAATTGTTCAAAAAATTAAATTAAGATGACACAAACTTTTTCTCCTTAAACTGTTGAATTTTGATTTCACTTTTGATTGAGCGGCCTACTAAAAATAATCTGAGTTGAGAATGTTTGATTTGCAGAAAAACCAAAAGTTTGATCTGCAGAAAAACCAAAAGCTTGATATGCAGAAAAATCAAGAGTTTAATAGAAAACATCAAGTTTTCCATTAAACTTTTGGTTTAATGTAAAATACAAACAAAAAAATAAAACAAATAATACATGCTCATCATTGAACTTAAGAGCTTTTTATATAAAAGTTCACTCAACAAACTAAAAAAAAAAGATGTAAAAAGCGTCTATAAATTGTTTGCGCATAAACTATTGAGGTCGTAGTTACTTCAAACTTTTTCACAGCTGGAAAAATACATCAAAGTTTGCAAACTTCGATTTTGAATGATTCATTGACGCTGAAAAATTGTCTCATCATTTATTTTCAAAAAGGAAAAGTTCACCTCATGGTACCATCCCAGACGGCACAACTCGTTTAAAAGTTACGCGTGGTTTCTGTTGCGTGTTTAAAACTCCCGAAAACACTAAGAATAATACGTGTCAAGAATAGGGTTTCGATTCCGTGAAATTAACTACTATATTATACCAAAAACCAGTTTGGATATTAAGTTTTTAGTGATGGTTTTTCAGTTACAAAAATGGAGTATTAAATTATCAGAAGTTTTCGCAACGAATGTGAAACCATTACACGCGATTTTTCAAATTTATTGCATTTTTATTATTCGGAAGGTTTTAGAGTGTGTAACAAGAACATTCAGGAAAACATTTGTCGAGAAAATTTATATGTTAAATAAATTCAGTTTTTGTTAAGCATTAGTATGTGTATATATATATATATATATATACATATAAATATATATATATATATATGCACATATATATATATATATATATATATATATATATATATATATATATATATATATATATATATATATATATATATATATATATATATATATATATATGCACATATATATATATATATATATATATTTATATGCACATATATATATATATATATATATATATATATAATATATATATATATATATATATATATATATATATATATATATATATATATATATATACACACACACACACACACACAAACACACACACATATATAAATATACACGTGTGTATACATGTGTCTATATATATATATACACATATATATACACACGTGTATCTATATATATACATACACACGTGTATCTATATATATATACATACATACTTGTGTATCTATATAATTTATACAATGTATATTTTATATATGTATGTATAATACATATATAAAATATGTATGTGTTTATTTATGTATGCATATGTATATATGTGTGTATGTATAAGTCTATATATTATGTATATATGTATAAATATATATATATATATATATATATATATATATATATATATATATATATAAATATACATACATACATACACTTATAAATAAATGTATATGTTATGTATACGTAATATATACACATATCCACACATATGTGTGTTTATTTCGGCGTATGTATATTTGTGTGTATTTGTATCTGTATATGTGTGTTTATTTCTGCGATGAATATATATATATATATATATATATATATATATATATATATATATATATATATATATATATATATATATATATATATATATATATATATATATATATATATATGTATATATATAACAACACTAGTATTTTTCAAACATATATGTTATATGTTTGAATACAAGTGTTGTTCCTATATAAATGTGTGTGTACTAAATGCTATAAGATATCGTATTAATAATAATTATTTAACAAAAATGAAAAGAACAAGTTCAGCATAGTAGAAAGAATATATGGGAAAATATCGATCAGCCTTAGCTGGAAATTTATTTCCTGAATGTTTAAATTTGTCTTCGAGCTGCAAAGCTGCACCAATATACTACCTTAGCTTCATGGAATAAACTTTCTCTACCAATATTGACAGCAAAATCTAGTAATACTTTGTTGCAAAATACTGTCTGTAAGTAACTTTACTTATCTGTAAATGAATTGTTTATATTTGAAAATTATTATGTAAATGTTAAATTAATTTTTAATTGTTTGAGAAGATACAAAAAATGAGTCAGCAGTATAAAAAATATGGCATGAGCCGAAGCGAGCAAGAAAATTTCTTGCATAGTCTATCTGATTGCAGAAATGATATTTTTTTTGCTGATAAAGGTAAGGGTCTATTATCAAGCAGACTATGGCTAGTGATATGCATTAGCACATATTGAATTTTTTTGTTTTGTTTGTCTGTATATATATATATATATATATATATATATATATATATATATATATATATATATATATATATATATATATATATATATATAACATTTTTAAACCAGAATATGTGGGTTTTAATAAGCAACAAAACATAAATTGAAAAGACTCTACTATAAGTCTTCTACTTACTTATAATCTACTAAAATAATTTTAATAATTCTACTAAAAATCAACTACTCATTTTTTCACATGTTCAGCGAAAAAGACAATGAGAAAAAATATTAATCCTGGTACAACTGTTAATGAAAATGCTTGTGTTGAAACTCTAGTTATTTATCTTTAACTTCAAAAAATTTAAAATGACACTAATAATTCTTGTAAATTTTGTTTTTGCAAATTTTATCTTTCAGGAGTTTTACCGTTATCACATAATCTAGATGAAGACAATATATTTATAGAAGACTTCAGAAACTTAATAAAGATAATAATATTAATGTTGATTAAGGTAGGTGACTATTAATGAACAGGGGGCATGTGTGCATTTGGTTTTTTTAAATATTATGTATAACTTATATTTATATTTATTACCTATATTTGAGTGTATATTAGTCTAATTTATCTTAAAACAGGATATTTGCACTTTAACAAGCAACAAAACCTAAATGTGATGGTTTCAAATCAACTTTTAAAGATTTTTATATTTATAAGCAAAAATCAATTAAGAGAGGATTTACATCCTGGTACAAATGCTAATGAAAATACTTGTGGATATTCGGGCTTCTGGGTCTTTCCAAAGTAATAACTTATTTGCATTTAATTTAAAAGTTTATAATATTTAAAAAGTACAATAGTATATTTGATGAATTATGTTTCTTAATGGGTTTCATAAATTCTTAAAGGGCGTCTCTTATTTAGGTTGAAGTAGGTGGCTCTAAAAAACAATTTAAAAAGAAGAATGAAGGGTCGATTCCGTCTAAATGTACAGACACAAACAAGCGTGATTAGTAAGGAAAAAAGCAATTTTACTCTTCCATCGAATCATCAAGAAATTTGGGCTACTGCAATAGTTTTTAGATAAAGATTTGAATGAAATTAATTTTGAACAGGTTACCTCAATTGAGGAATTAGTAAAGTTCGAGACCCGACTTTGAAGAAAAATTAAAAAGAGCATTCGATGCTACTGGAATTGTTTGTAAAAATGCGAAAGCGTATTGTTATACGATTTTAGATTTTATAATGACGGAAGAGGCGATCAATCGAAATTAAATATTATGTATGGTAACCATGTGCCAAGCGTCTTTTATTAGCTTATTTTTAATGATTTGGTTTTTTATTTCTTCGTTTATTTTTTCTTCGTAGTATTATTGTAAAATAATTTACCTTGAAAAACAAAAATAAAACAACAAAATTGTCGTAAATATAATGTAGTATATATAAAAAAAGGTTTACATGTTTAAAGCTATAAACGTGTCTAACAAAACCTACGTATTTTTGGTTTATCATTAAACCGTGCTGAGCAGCTGTTAGTTCAGGCATAAGTTTGGAAAACTTATGCCTGAACTAACTTAAGGCATTAAATAAAGTTTCCGTTTGGAAACTTAATTTAATGCCATAAATCCGTTTTAAACTATAGAAAACACGAATTTAAAACCTCATAAAACACGAGTTTAAAACCTCAAAAACACGTATTTAAAACATAAAAATACTCGTGTTTGAAACGTTAGAAAACACGTGTAAAACTCCAGTTAAACTTCCCGTGAAATCCACGTGTTTTTGGTTTACGCCTGGATCGTAACAAACACGTGTTTATACGGGTTTTAATTCCGAGATTAAAACCAGATGTGCCGTCTGGGATAGGACATGAAAATAATTTACTCCAGGTAACAGACTTTGAAAGAAGTTGTTTTATAATAATTGATAGTTTGTTTTATAATTAATTATAATAATTTTTTATAAATATATGTTTAATATTATATTATAGAACTTTTTATAAAATTTTATTTACTTTTTTTATTAAACTAAAAATAATACAGTTCAAAAAAATTCCGTTTAAAAAAAAGAATTTCAAAGGATTTGTGCGTGAGAAACAAACAAACATGATGAATAGAAGTTATGAACTATGAAAAGGGGAAAATAGAAAAATATGGTGCTGCTTTGCTCAATGACTAGTCACACAAAATTGAGTTTTGGTTAATAGAATAAAAGATATTAACTTGTTGAAGCAATGACTACAACAGCAGTTGTAACAAAAAAAGGACATAACCTTGCAAAAATGAGACAGAGACTCAAGCTTGCCAGCTAGAGTAGGTCTAACTACATTTTCAATACGTTTGGGGTCTTGTCTAAAAGTAAAAGTGACAGCAGTATTCTATACAAGAAACGAATGAGAGATTTATAAATGTAGATAATGGAATTAAAGAGAGGCAACCTAAGCATATGCTAACTTTGTAATGGATCGTGTATTAGGTTTCCAAGAGAGTTCAGTAGTAAATGAAAGTTTGAAAAGAAGTAAGGTATAGAATTAATATATCAAAATTTTTAACCTCCCTTTATTTTAGTTTGTTCATACACCTTTTTGTTTTCAGTAAAACCAAAAAAAAACTTTGAAAATGCAAGTTAGAACTTTATATTGGAAAAGTCACAAAAATTTTTATTTTGATAATATAACTTAAAAAAAAAAAAAATTATATAATGTAAAAATATTTGGAAACAGTAACTTAAAAAACATCCTTAAAATGAAAATGGTTTAAATACATTCAAAAGTTAAATTCTATCTGACGTATTTGAAATCGCTTTTGCTTACCATGCAAAGCTCTCTCTCACACTCAAAATTCTCTCTCTCACTCTCTCTCTCTCTCTCTATCTCTCTCTCTTTATATACATATATATATATATATATATATATATATATATATATATATATATATATATATATATATATATATATATATATATATATATATATATATATATATATATATATATATATATTATAGTAAGGAAGCTATTTTATAAAAAAGTTTAGTAGCCATTCTTCAATAAAGCAATAACTTTTATTTTAGGTACCTGAGTTTTCTTTGGGTTAAAATACACAACCCACTGCAAGCTCTAAGCTGTCACAGAAGAGAGATTTATTTCTCTACAAAAAGTTCCAAAATTACTCAAAATTCAATTTTTGAATTCGGAACATTGTAATAAAAGTATCAGTCAAAGAACTTGGAAAAATTTCTGCTAACAATATGTAGATGTTTTTATTATGAATGATTTGTTGCCAACAGCTTTGGTCCCTTTAAATTGAAGTTCAACATTTCCTTTAACTTATTATTCATAATTTTTTTAATCAAAAAGGTGTGGAGCTGTAAGAAGAGTTTTTATATTAAAATAAACGTCATAAAAAGGTTCAAATAATATTTGATGAACCATTTTCCGGTAAACTGATACCAGGCTTAAAAAATGCTTTCAATTTTTAAATGCAATGCCATTAGTAATAACTAAATATAACAATACTATATTTAGTTATTACTAAATTTAAGTTCGTTTTTTGTTTGATTTAAAATCAATATAATAAAAATGATCTTTCATTTCAATAGCATTACCTATTTGTTGTAGATAGTGTTATTGAAATCTTCATTTTGCATATATCAGAAGCTGAAAATCTCCCAATGATGCATCATATTAGAGTTTTAACATAATCATATTAGAGCTTAAACAGCTGTTTAAAAGTTTATGATATCTCTTTTTTTTATACTTTTATTTTATATTTTTCAGTTGTGTAATGAATTGCATGACTAAATAAAGATGATATTTTCATTGAGACATGACTACCGCTGTCATGGTTATGGTGGCGTAAAATTGAAGAATCATGCTATAGCATCAAATTTCTTTTTTTGTTTAAGTTTCTCCAACTTTTTCTTCGAGTTATTTTTTTCTGTAAACATCAAATCTTTCAAGCTGAGCATATCAAAGATAATGCATGTCACAAACACGCTTCAATGTTTGACTCATCCTCGGTTTCCAATAGTTGTAGAAATGTCGTACAACAATTGTACATCAATAATGTTTTATAAGTGGAAACATTTTCTAGCGTAAGTTGCACAACTTAAAGTTATGATGAAAAGAGTACACAAACTTGCGAAATCGGATTGAATTTTAAACAACTACAAAGCTAATTTTCAACAACTACATTATTGTTTCAGTCACAAAACAAGGTTAAAACATTTTGTTTACTTATTTATATTCTTTTTTGTACTACATTTTATTCGGTACATTTTTTTACATTAAGTAGAGCCTTTGTAGGTTTTTCATGGTATCTGTTTATTTTATTGGTGAAGAACAATTCAATAGTAATCTCTGTCCTCGAGAGGCATAAACGGAAATGCAGCTTTAATATCATTTTTTTTAAGTCTGCAAGTTCCTTTGTACAATTTTGAATCTTTGATTTTACATTCAAAACAGTGGAAGTTGATGGATTTGTTATTGCATTCTTTCTGTTAGGTTTTTCATTAAAAATGGCATTAACACAGTTCATAGTTTCATTGCGATCATAGCTAGATTGAAAATGTATAATGTGAGATGCTTGAGTAAATTTTAGCACAGCAACGTTAGAAAAAGGAACAAACTTGTAATTAAACAGCTTTGCTGTTACTAAATAATCCTTGAATTCATGTGGTTTCATTTGAATGATACGATAAGGATTTTTTCTGCTAACCTGTTTCGACATCCTTATCAATCCAATTGGACTATAAAAATCAGTTTTCCTTATGAGCTTTTTAATTTCGCTATAGGCATGATCCACCTCCTGGACGCATGAATGACCTGAAAGGGAATATTTTATAGTTATTGAGTTGATGTTAGGATTGCCTCTTAAAAATGTAACACAGCATTGGATAATATATTATATATTCTGCAAAAGGCATTGACAAGATCATTACCACTTCTTCTCGCAATTGATTCGGTTTATAATGCACAGTACACTTTTTTGGTTGTTAAAAAAAAAGCTGTCAAATTATACACGCTTAGCTTTCTCAGATAAAAAAGGGAACTAATTTCTGCATGCGGAGTTAAAATAATATTTTGAAAAGTAAAACCGGTACATTTTTATACTTTTTTCAGCAGGTATTCGTGGTTTCTTTTTGGTCTAGCAGTGGTTGTGCGATCAGTCAAAGTAATAAAGAAATGCCTTATTTCAGTAGCTGAGTTTAAGGTATAAAATGATGAAAAGGTATTGTTTCGCTCATCTTCTGATGTTTTCTTAGCACATTCGTACTCACGGTTTGCAAGACATTTTTGTTTTGTTTAAATGATCTTATTCGGTACTTGTTTTTCTCTTCGACTTGTATAATTATTACCAGCTTGGTATGCCTTTTTTTTTATTAAACATCCCCAGGTTTCAAGTTTAGATAATCGTTTTCGGAATTTTTTCTTAAAAGTTTTTTGAAATTGATCCCTAAATAGTATTATTACTTAGTAGGTAATAATATCTCAGTATATTATTATATACTAATTGAATCATTCTTAAATGGTTAAAAATGGTTCACTTTGCATATAATAGTAGATTTTAATGTCAAAATTACTGTGTAGGTGTAAAAACAAACCATAAATAATTCTAAAAAAAAAACTTTTCACAAAAAAAATTTACAAAAATTTTTAAGATATAGAGGAGGATGATCGAGGGTGAACACTACATACTGTATTTGACTCACTTGTTTGTCACTAATTCAACATCACTCGTCGGTTGTACATTTATGTCTATCTCGTATTTTTTTCAGTCTGTGTTACATAAACATTATTTGTATTGTCTCCAGAAGCTTCTTTTACAATATTTATGTAAATGCATGGCCAAAGTCACACAAAAAGTTACATTAGGTTACTAACCATGTACTTAATTCATAGAAATCTTTGCCGCTTTCACTGGTTGGAGCAACAAATTCGTCACTATCATAACTGCTTTCTATATCAAATACTATTCTTTCCATTTTCTGTTGATATTTTACTTAAAACGAAAATTAATACTTTTCAAAAAAAAGTTTTCAGAAAAAATTCTTTTCAAATCATTTTTTAAATCATTTTTTTTTTAACTACGCAGCCTGGTTTTTATTATTGCTACAAAAACATTTTAGTACAAGTTGTCTAAATTTTAATGTTACTGTTATATTTGATTTTAAAAATTAAAATAAGATACTTTGTAACATCAACGTTCCAAAGAGCACATATATCGACTAATCGTTGTAGATAAGTGAAGAAAAATGATCAAGTATTGACTTTTTGGGCAGGCAATGCAAAATATAGTTAGATCGACTTACCGTCAAGGAATGGCGCGGCTAAGTGTACTTACATTAACTGCGGTAAGTTTGTAAATTTATTAATGCAAAAACATCATTATTTTAAAATTAAAAAAATAATTTTAGCTATTTTTAGCATAAGTTCCCTTTTCTTTTATATTATAGTTATTTCTATGCTCATCGGAACCAGTATTTTGTTTCGCAATGTTACAGGTGTCAATTTTAGTAAAGTTACAATTAAAATTCCAAATAATAGCTTTAGTAGTGTTTTATTCTACATCGGTGTCAAATAAGAACACTTTATGTTGATTTTCAGATCTATTTTTTTTATATGATTTTTGGTGGGCGTAAAATTCTCTATCATAATAATTAATTAATAAAAACCAGCAAAAGAATATGCAGTTAGAGTTAGTTAGAACCTTGTCAAACTAAATATTAGTTAACTAAAATTGCAGATAGAACTTTGGCACATTAGCAGTTTGCTTGTTTTACTCTATAATCGCAGTAAATTTCAGTTTATTTTGCTCGTCATGATTAAGGTAGATTAAAAAAATCATTAAGTCAATTTTGGCTAGGGTTAGGACTATTGTAATTGTAATGAAAACAATAACAAAAACAATAGTTATTGTTATTGTATTAAATTAATTTAGAAACAATAACAATACTTGTGATTTACAACTATTGTAATTCTGTAATACAATAACAATAAATATTGTATTGCAATTCATCTTTATAAAACAATAACAATATCTGAAAAAAAAAGTGTATTGTAATGACCCACTACAATAACAATAAATATTGTATAGTAATTCGTCTTTGTAATACAATAACAATTTATTGTTATTGTAATAAAAGACATTAACATTTTTATTTAAGAAGAATTATTATGTTTAACTGTTTGTATTACTAAACTTAGTTTTCATATATATTTTAAGTTCCTTTGCAGCATTAAAATCAAGCGGGTAAAATAAAAGGGCTGAATTAAATAATTTATGAATGTTATTTTTCATAATAGTAAGGCTATCATTAGACAGGCAATATTTTGCAGCCATTTAGAGCTTAGAAATACATAACAAGATAGGTGATGCGAAATCTAAATATGTAAAAAATAAAATTTGCAGTATATTGCAAATCCGTAAATAAAAAATAGCAAAAATAATAGTAAGTTCGTCAGAGATAAATATAAATACGTTAAAATACGTTAGCTTTTCTACTTTAATGTAAAGTAATTCACTATTGTAATTTTATTTCATTGATACAATACAATACAAGTTGTATTAAATACAACAGTTTTCGAATTTTATTGTATTGTTAGAAAAAAAACAATACAATACTTATTGTAATTGTTTTTCATCACAGCAATACAATACCGAAATAAATTTTTTTTATTGTTTCTGTAATATTACAATACAATACTATTGTATTGTAATGTGTAATTGTATTTAATTTTTACAATTACAATTACAATAGTCCTAACCCTAATTTTAGCAATAATGTCAGTTAGAACCTTGTGAAACCAACGCGACGAAATGTAGTTTAATTTAATAATGGCTTCTAACTTTGTTTTCAACGAGCTTTTATTTAATTATTTAAACTTGTTAGTGACTTTAAACTTTGTTAAATAAATAGGTACCACGATATGGGGTCAAAAACTTTGAAAGTTTTGTTGTTTCAAATAGTATGGTAAAGTTGTCCTGTTACTTTTGTGTTATATTTATTTAGGTTATTTTAAAAAAAGCGTGTTAAAGCGTTTTTTTATATAATTTTTTAGTTTTATTTGATATATTTCTTTAGTTTTCTTTCATATATTTGTAGTATTTTTTATTTACGATTTATTTTTTAGTTATGCTGTTATTCAGCCTTATAGTAATGATTTTTCTTTAGTTTTTTCGCGTATAAAGTTTTACTTATTATTTTTTGTTAATAATTTGTTGTTTTATTATTAGTTTAGTTTTATTTTTTAGTAGTTCAGTAGTTTATTTTTATATTTTGTTTTATTAATTATTTTTAATTAGTCATATATAATTTTTCATACAGTTATATATTTTCATTTTAGCCATTTATTATATATGTTTTAATATACGTGTATTATCATTATTTTGTTTTTCTTTATTTTTATTGTTTTTAATTTTATTTTGTCGTTTTTTTGTTGTTTTTTTTTAATCTTTTTTTTGCCAAAAGTATGTAAGGTAATTTTTTGTTTTGTTTGTAATGTTCGTTGTAACTTTTGATTTTCTCAGTGTTTTTCTGTTTATATTTTATTTATTTATTTAGTCATATTATTTGCAATATATTTTGGTTATTATATTATAAGAACTATGATTAATACATTTACTAAATCCTTATAACTTTTTTTAGCAACAGTTGTTTTTATGTCATTGTTAGTTGTTACGTTTTGTCAGTTTATTACTGTTTGTAACTGTAACTTTGTATGTATAAATGATTGATGTATGGAAAATTATATCTATTTATTTAAATCATTATAATTACTATACTATTATTATTACTATTGTTAAGATAACATGTTATTATTATTATTATTTATTATTACTATTATTATTGTTGTTATAAATATTATTTTTATTATTATTACCATTACTATTTTAACGATTGTCATTAGGTGTTTACTTTATATTAGTTGTTTATACTATTTGTAAACAACCTTGAAATGTATCAGAAATATTTCAGAAATATATTGATTGTTCATTGATTGATTGATTGATTGATTGATTGATTAAAAAATGCTCTGGCACCAGACCTAAAATGTATAACACTAGCAGTATATTTTGGTAAATGTTTATTCCAATAGGTGTTAAACATAAGTAAATTTGCCTTTGTTGTACATTTGTTTTGAAGCACGTTTTTGACACCAATAAAGCAGTTCTTAACTATGATTTGTGAATACTTTCCTGAAATATATTAACATACATGTATAAAATAAAAGTACAGAAGATTTAGATTATCTTGTAACAATAATGTTCTTTCTTTGTTTCTTGTAGACCTATATTCTTAAATATTTGTGTCTTTATATAACTAATATGGCGCTTCCAAAAGATTCATTCTAAAAGATTCATTTTTCCAAGGGATTCATTTTTTAAGAGATACTTTTATCTAAATCCCTAAAAAGTAATCTGAGCTCTTTTAATATATTAAATTTAGAAAATTTTAGAAAACTATAGTTTTCTAAATTTTTCTAAATTTTTTTTTTTTAATTTTTGCTAAATTTCTCGAGTTTTTTAAATTAATTATTCGTTGGTAATGTTTTATTTAGCTGTTCGCTGTTCGTTATTCGTTCATTCGTTATTTGTTATTAGTTATTGGTAGTATTTTAACTAGGTGTTAGTTGGTAAATAATTTTTTTTTAAAACCATGTATTTAGTTTTTTTACTTCAATATTTGTATTTTAAAGAGGTCTTCATTAAAGAGAAAAGTAAGTTTGCACCATCAGCACACTCGTTTTAAAGATTATTTGAAGTATTTTAGTTTTCAAGACTGTTTAAAGCATTTGAAAGATCATTTGTGTAAATTAGAAATGAGTAAGAACTGAATCTTGAGGACACCGCCTCTAATTTTTAATAATTTTGAGAAGTCATTTCAATCTGTAATAACTGTAGAGAGCCATTTTAATTTTTTGATTTTTTACAAATCTACACTTTAACTTGTAGTTAAAGTGTAGATTTGTAAAAAATCAAAAAATTAAATTTATCGTCTTTCAGTTGTAAGTTTTCTAATAACTTATTAGTAGTACTTTTACAGTTTTTATTAAGTCATATATATCTTTACAAAGACAATTTTTCTATGCAACTATTCTTATTTTAATAATACTGTTCCAGCTCTTTGAAGCTTCTTTATTACTATCAATTAGGGTAGTAATAAAGAAGCTTCGGGGCTTAATTGAGCATAGGGGCAAGTTGGGCAACTAAAATATCTCAAAAACTACTCATCACATGGCAAAACATCTAATGGATAAAAAATAGGTATTTAGAATGATAATAAAATGGGCATCAAATGGTTGTTGGACCGCAGTTCAGTAACATGTACAGACTTTTTTTACTTTTTCGATTTTGGACCAAAAAAGTAAAAAAAAATATTTTTGCTATATTTCTTTTAGATGCTTAAAAACATTGATCTGGAATCACTTAAGTGTTTATATTTTACCCATTTGTTTGGCTATTGATTACAACTATTTTTTTTTCCCCAAGATTTATAGTTCTTTTTATAACCTAACTGATGTGTCGTCTTGTCTAGTTGGGGTAAGTTGAGCAGATTTGACAACGATTAATAGAACGGCTCTATCAGACGCGAAGATGAAATTTCGTTTGGTAAACATTTTAAGGTCTATTCACACTTTTAAATTAATCATTATAAAATACTCATAAAAATTACAAGGTAATATCTTGAACCTTTTTTTTTAAATATGTTATTATGGTTTAAAATTATTTCATTTTTGAATATTCTTAAAATATTTTTATTTCAATATTAGATATTTAATAAAATCTTTAAGTTGAAAAGTTCTTGAATAAATTTTTTAAATTAATCTTGTTTACTATGTTTATTACAATAATATTATGATAGTATGCATATCTAAAAAAGATATATAACCAATTTAAAGTATATATAATCAAAACATATATAAAGTATGATATTTCTTTTATATTTTGATTATTTATACTATATATAAATAATTTATATATATTATTTAGTATTACTATATTTAAATCGAAAACTTTAAATACTGGTATATAACAGTTAGAGAGTGTGTGTGTACACACATACTAACACACACACACACACACACACACACACACACACACACACACACACACACACACACACACACACACACACACACACACACACACACACACACACACACACACACACATATACATGCATATGGTTGTGCAATGAGTTTTACAAGTGAACCAGTTATTAAGCAGATGCGGAACCAACAATAGCAGATTTAGGATTGGGAATAAGGAATAGTAAGGAATCAATTTCAAATGATCCTGCTGAATGGGAAATAAATGCTGATCTCATAGCTTGTTATGCAGAGGATATCCCATCACAGAATTTAAAATCTGATTTAAGCTTGAAAGGTAGACAATTTGGTGAAAAGATTAGATATGTACGCAAGGAATATTTTATAAGAAAACTGTTAAATGGAGAAATTGTCAGCAGGGATTGGCTCATATACTCGCCCTCAACTGGTAAAGTGTTTTGTTATATTTGCAAGATATTTGGTTGCAAAACTGGCCGTGCTGGTACTAATAATGCACCAAGGAATCAATTTATAACTGGTTTCGATGATTGGAAAAATGTTATTGCTAGGATAACCTCACATGAAAAAACAAAGGTTAATTTGCTGCTGTGTCGATGATAATACAATACAAAAAGTCTACTCGAATTGATGTTGAACTTTAGAAGGAAAATGAGAAGTCTTGCAAATACTGAACTGAAGTCTTGAAGAGGGTTGTTGTAGTGATAAAGTTTTTTGCTGAAAGGGGATTAGCTTTTCGTGGTGACAATCAATTGCATAACTCTACTAACAATGGAGATTATCTTGGTTGTATTGATCTGTTAGCTGAATTTGATCCATTTCTAAGAGAACACATTCAAAGATATGGAAATCCAGGAAAGAAAAATGTATCATATCTTTCAGCAAACATATGCGATGAATTTATTAATATATTAGGAGGCAAAGTTTTGAAGCAAATAATTTTTGAAATCAAGGATGCTAAATATTATGGAATTAGCATCGATTCAACCCCTGATATTAGTTATGTAGATCAGTTCACACTTGTTATTCGCTATGTACTCAACAACAGAAATGTAGTAGAGCGATTTCTTCAATTTGAAAGAATACGTATTTAATCTTGTGGTTGGTATTATTCAGTTTCATGGAATAGACATCAAAAATTGCCAATCACAATCTTATGATAATGCCAGCAATATAAGTCGAATATATTCTGGTGTGCAAGCTAGATTCAGAGAGATTAATCATTTAGCAGAATGGGTTCCATGTACTGCCCACAGCCTAAACTTAGTTGGTTCAGCTGCCGTGGAGTGTTGTTCAGCAGCTGTAAATTATTTTGGTGTCATACAGTCAGTTTATAATTTTTCTCTGCTTCAACGAAGAGATGGTCAACTCTTAAAGAACTTCTTTGTTTTACAAAGCTTATCAGAACTAGGTGGTCCTCTAGAAGTGATGCCACAAGAGCTTTCTATGCAAATTATTTACAAATTTCTAATACAAAATTACTTAAACATTTAGACTACTTTGAAACTGCGTTAATGTGTGTGATTTGGAAAGATGTACTTCAAAAGATAAATATTGTCAATAAAGCCTTACAGGAGTCGGGTATTGAGCTGTGCACCATCATTAAACTGTGCGATGGTCTCATACAGTATTTTCATGATACACGCAGTAAGTTTGAAACATTCGAAGGCCAGGCAAAAGATCTCACAGAATCTGATTACAAAGAAGCTACACAACGCAAGCGAATACGGAAGCGATTTGATGACGAAGTTATGGATACAAGCAATCCCAGTTTAAATGTTAGTGCCAGTGATAATTTCTGTATTCAACAGTATTACGTTATCATAGACAGACTTAATAATGAGATGGAAAAACGCAGAGCACTTGTACGAAAGGTTTAACTTTCTTCTTGACAACAAATCTTTGTCGAGTGAGGAAGTAGTGGTTAAAACCAAGGCACTAATTCAGTTGTATCCATCAGACGAATTTACCGAGTTTTTGCTGTTTTCTCAAATGTTTAGTGATGGTAAATCGGTGTCTGATAAGATTAAGCTGCAAATAGACAATAAACTAGTTGCAAGTTTTCCAAATGTTAATATCGCTTTCAGGATTTATCTCTCTATATTAGGCATGAATTCAGAAGGTGAACGTTAAAACTGATAAAAAAACTATCTGCGTTCAACTATGGGACAAGCCCGACTATCCTCCCTGGCACTGCTATCAATTGAAAATGAAGTAATGCAGGAGATGACATTTGAAGATGTTATAGTTGATTTTGCAAATACTAAAAGTCGAAAAGTTAATCTCATCTAATTATACTGTTTGATTATAAACATTTTTATCAATTATGAATATTATGCTGCATCTGTATGATTGTTTTATAAATGAAATGAAAAACACTTTAAAATTTCTTTTTTTTTCATTTCTTTTGTAGGCCCCTGTAGATTCGTAGGCTCTAGGCACAGTGCCTATAGTGCCTAATGGATAAGGTGGCCCTGCCTACCCTATTTTATTTCACGCAGCATAACTTACAAACATAACTTACATGCATAACTTACATACATTACTTTACACTCACGTAGGTCACTCCAAGGTCAAAATAACCGTTAGTATAGATCAACAAAACTAATTTTTTTATGACTTACTTCAATAAAATTTGTTAATTCAGCCTATCCATCATACCAAGTCTCGGGTGTATCTACAACAAATGACACAAATAGAACCAATCGGAATTGTGTGTTATAAGTCATAATCAGTTACATAAAACAAGGTTTTTTCTTGAACAACCACCTCATGATCTTGTTCAGGTGATGCTACTGGATATGAGGTTTCCCTCATATTCAGTAGAAATAGTTATTTTGATCCAATCCTTGTTATCAGCACAAATTATGATGAACCTTGTTTTCAAAGCAAAATCACTTTGTTAGCAAAATATATAAACGACATTGGAAATCAGGATAGTGCTTACGCCACTATTTTTGCTGTATTAATTAAACATTTAAAACCCCTGCGTACCTCATTTTTGTGTCTTTTTTATTTGGATTAAACTGCACTTGGATATATAATTCGAGTGCAGCCTTATCTTTACCCATGTCTAGCATATGCATCCGCCGCGGAGCCAAAACATTTAGAGGGGCCTGCGGATCAGAACTCAATTTTTTTTTTAATCAATTAAAAAATCACGATATAGTTTTTTATTTTTTTGTCGATTTTATTTTTAGAAAAAACATCATAACTTTATTGCATACATGCAGGAGAAAGAAAAACCTCTGTTGCATTGTTTACTTTATTAGTGTTTATTTTATCATTGTTTTTTTTATCATTGTTTATTTTTTTTCGAATAATTAATAATTCGAAAATATTTATGAAAAAATCGTCAGAATTTTCAGAAATAAGTTATATAAATTTAAAATTATTTAAGAAGCCAGAAGTAATCTTGTGATAACATTAACATGGATGAGCCTGGCAATGAATCAAAACAACACTAATTTAAAACGAATACCAAAGTTGAGATATTTTTCTCAAAAAAAAAATCTAGATATATTCTAACAAATATTTCCAAAAATGTCAGATTATAATCTACATGCTCATCAACTTAGACCGTAATCAGATTAAAAGCAGCTTTTTCGATAGCTTTTAAGTAATATTTTAAAGTTTGAAGTTTAATTGCTTCAACCAATGACTAACTAAAATAAAGAGCAGAATTTATACCTATAGCAAATGATTATTTGCAAGCGACTTTTTACGCTATTGGAAAAATGGCGAATAAGTTTATCTTGTTTTGCTGTATAACTGTTGATATATACGGGAAGGAAAATAAGGGATTAATATAATTATTACAGTGTTTAGAAACGTTTAGGAGTCTTTTTTGTGCGTTCCTTCTGTTTCAATCTTTTGCATTAAACATCTTTGTTTTCAAAAAACTCAGGATCAAACACTTGTTTCGGAACCGCTAATGTACAATAGAATTTAAATGAGTAGTGTAGATAAATCTTTTCTTGTAATAAATCGTTTTGTCATATTTCAAATAATGCTATTCATGAAAACATTTAAAATATCAATCTGAATTCATTTGTCGAGGGCTCGTGGGTAATTTATTCTTTTCAGTATATTATTGTATATTGTATATAAAATGAAAAATTAAAAAAAGAGTTGAATATAGTTGTAGTAATAAATTGATTATAAAAATATATTTACCTTGTTAGTCAGAATACACTGACACGTTCATCGAAAAATATGCAATCTTACTAAGTTTTACAGACAACTGTATTATATTTAAGACTGCAAAAGCAACATTATTATTAAATTTAATATAAACACAAAATAAAATTTTTTTTATAAAAAAAAGGGTTTTTTTGAGCATTATTCAAGTAACGGTAATAACTAAGCAACTTCTATAAACAAATAAAATACAGAAGAGTTAGAAATCTCTAGGGCTCAATTTAATTTATTAAAAGGTCGCGGACAAAATGTCCGATGAAGACAATTTTATGACGGACAGTGTCCGATCAAATTTTTATAATATTATTTTTTAAATATAATTTTTACGGTTTTACGGAACCGCGTTGTGCAATCGAAATCTTTGCCATGTTATTTAGTTTATTCAACGTTATGCTTGTGCAACGTTATGCTTGGATGTCTTAACAATCGTTATGTTAAAAATAACTTCTTATCATTGATCTTTTCTAAAGTTTTGATTTTACACAAAAGCTTTAAATAGAATCAAAAATTAATTATAATGATCGTTTAAAATAAACGCATTATTTGTAAAATAAATAATACATTTAAATTTTTTTTTAGCAGGTATGTATTTTTTATGATAAATTTAAACGTTTGAAACTATTTTTCTGTCTTTCTAAAATCTTGTAAAAAAATATTTTTTAAGTTACTTTAAATTATGAATAAGTTAAATTAAGTCTTCCCATTATTTAATTGCTTTATTATTTATTTTTTTTGTTACTATTTTTACAAACAATTTTTTTAAACAATTTTTTCCCCCAACTTTTTGTAAGAAATGTTTATACAACTAAAAAATATTATATTTTTTACTTTTCTATGATTTAATTTCACTTTTCAATAATTTAAAGTAGATTTGTTCATTTATTAAAAATCAATAGCATATCATTTGTAAAAGCGTTTTGCGTAACTTTAATTAAACGTTTTAAAGTATTTTTTTCAAAAGCAATTAAAAACGTTACAAAAAGTAATTTTACGTTCAAGTGTTTTTAGTTTTATTTTAAAACTAATTTATTTTCTTTTTCGTAAGGAATTGTTTTGCTTTTTCTTTTAGTTTTTTCATTTTTTTTCCTAATTTAAGTTTAGCTTAACGTCTTTTTTTTCAGCGCATTTCTGAAACGTTTGTATCATCAAAACATCTAAACAGGCGTGGTCAAGTTGTATTAAAAAAAAGTCATTTACGTGGTCAGCAATGGCGTTCGATCGCACGCCATTACTATCCCAGCTTTATTTCGTAGAATTTAATTCCCGTCGGTCAAAATGTCCGATTACTTTGTAAATTGATCGGACAATCTGAGGTTTTAGTCGGACAATGTCCGATGTCGGTTCGTTAAATTGAGTCTTGAATCTGTACAAAATATACAAGAAGTTTTTAAAAAATATTTTTCCCTATGAACTTCAGATTCAAAAATGCAATTTTTCTTGATTTCGCATGAAGTTTCTCCATCAGTTTTACAGCACGTTTAGTAACTTGGTTAGATCTGGGAAATCGTCTGCTACGAATCTCTATTTGTAATAGATGAAGTTGCATGCTGGAGCAAGGATGCTACGCAACTCTGTTATCAGTAAGAACGCTGTAACAGCATATATCGCACGCGAGTACCATCTTGCTTGATGTAAATTTGAGAGTTTCTTTGATCTGATTCGTGGTCGACGTGAAGTTGTTTTATAATGAAAACATGCCTGGCATAGTTAAAAATCATCTCTTGAAATAATCTTGCAGTCCAGGGCTCTTGCCTGTTTTAACATCATCTGTCGTATCGTGGCGGAAATCAGCCTGAAGAGAGATTTCCGCCACGTTATTGACAAATTGAAATTTTCTTTCAATTTGTCAATAAAGGAGTAGTAAACCACCTCTTTTAGTGCTTGGTTCAGTTCTTTGATATTTTGGCATTTAGGAGAAGATGACATTAAAGAAGAGGTTAGCAACTCGAGTGAAGAAGCAGTTTTATCAGAATCCGAAGTTTCTGATGCGGTTTTATGCATTTGTAAGGGTTGCGATTGAGAAAAGGCTTGAGGTTGAGCTTTTGGTAGTCGGATTCGTTTTCTTGGGTGTTTTGATTCCAAAGGGGTTTGTTAGATCTTTTATTCTCTTAATTTCTCACTCTCCTCCATTAATTCCTCCACACTTAACTTGCCTCAGGTAGAGCTCTTTATCCTCTGTGCTTTTCCATTCTTCATTAATGCTGGTGACATCAAATAACTGAGAAAGTGTTGCAATAAATTTATCAGATGGTTTCTTTTTGTTTTTGTTATATAGATCATTTTAACTATTGAGTTTCTTTCTGACGAGTGCGCTGGATAATAATAGATAGCCTTGAATTTGCCTTCAGAGCAATTTTATATCTGTAATCAAAATTTTTATTCAATTCTAGTCTCAGTTTTTCGTTATTGAACAGAAAGTTGAAGTTACCTAGATTTTGACGGTTCGTCGGCTTGGTTAGCTTTTCAATAGATGGAATCCTTAGATCTTTTTCTGTTTAGAAGAGAAAATTTTTCATCCAAATGCACCTGTTTGACTTTAAATTGCAGCTGGAATTTCTATAAGACATTTTATTTTGGTTTAAGGTGAATAAATGTCTTGCACTTTTCTTCCTCTCTGTAAGACTTTCAATTTTGCAATGAAAACAAGATAGCTAATCCAAAATATTTAAAAATATTCCCCAAAGTTTCAATACATTCTAGAATATATATTATAAATTGGCACATAAAACAGAAAATATATAAAATATAAAATTAATGAAGTAACCTAGTAACCTAGTGAATAGCCCCACGCTGGGGCGAGTTCACACGATATAACTGGGATCAAAACAAAGAAAATAAAATTAACAAATTATATATATATATATATATATATATATATATATATATATATATATATATATATATATATATATATATATATATATATATATATATATATATATATATATATATATATATATATATATATGTTTATTGATATATATATATATATATATATATATATATATATATATATATATATATATATATATATATATATATATATATATATATAAAACTGTATATACTTGTATGGATACACATATACAAATTTGTTCCATATAACACTCTGGGAATTCAAATTTCTACAAAAAAGTTGAATTTTGAAAAAATTAGAAAAAAGTCAGGGGAATAGGCTCTGCAAACTCACATGTCCTATGTCAATTTTATATCAAACAGGTAACTTAAAAATTTATTTGAAATATTTTTTTAAAGGCCTTTTATTGATAGCTTGATTGTATGTAGATTGTATTAACATTTATAAATTTTTAATTGAAAGCATTATTCTAATAGAATTTATGTCAATTTTCTCTGAAATTGAACTTTTGTAACTTAAAATTAAGTCAGAGAAAACAGGTTGAGAATCAGGGAAAAAATCTTAAGTCATGAAAAAATCGGGGAAATCCATCTTAAAATATTTCATTTCTTGTTGTATTTGTTGTGATATTGTTGTTGTTTTTATTTATTATTATTTCATTTACAGTAACTTTTTTTGTTGTTAGATTTACATCCATTTTTTCACATGACATATAATCCATTCTCCATAATGGCAGATAAATGTCATTATGATAGATTTGAAGCAATGTTTTACTACCGGATGCCGTTTCTATATATTACTGGATTTTGAGTTACCTATAGCAGGATAAACTGACTAACTAACATTGTTTAAGATATAAGATATGATATGGAACAACAACTAACTATAAGGAAATGGCAGGAAATGTACTCGACTGTTGTTCAACCACAGCAACTGTATTAACTTTCAGGAAACAAAACAATAGCCATACAGATGATATTAAAGAGAGCACTAATATATAATGTTAGTAAGAATAATGTAAAAATTTTAAAAGCTTTTAATAAAGTTTGGTATGCTGATCTTCCTCATAAGCTATGTTCTTACGGTGTATTACGGTGTGTTACGAACAGCACTCTTCTTCATTTTCTATTACTTCAGGGGTTTCTCCAAATTCTATCCTTGGACCTATACTTTTTTTAATTTAAATTAATGATCTCCTTGAAATTCTAAATTCTTAGGTGACATTGTTCGTTGATGATACTGCCATTAATTCTGGTCTTGATAAGAAGTCAACACTCTCTGATTGCTTGGAGGGGGTATTGACATTGAAAAAGATCATTGATTCATCTACCCTTCATCTTCTAGAATTAACTCTTACTTCCGATCTTTCTTGGAAACCATATATCAAATCCATTACAAAATTAGCATCTTCTTAAGTTGCATCTCTTTATCGTGCTCGCCACTTTTTTACTCCTTATTAAATTCTTTATCTCTATAAATCTCTAATCCGTCCATGTATCTTGTTGGATGTGAAGATAATAAAATATAAATAAATATTTTTTTTTTTTTGAGTGTAGAAAATGTACTTTTGGTGGATATAGAGAAGAAGTTAAAAAAGAGATTAAAATAAAAAGTGGAGGAAAGATAGAGTGTGTTGGTAAATTTTGTTATCTTGGAGATCAGCTGCTGGAGCAGAAGAAGCACCTAGGGTAAAAGTAAAGTCTGCTTGGGCGAGAGAACTATCTCCACTCTTAACAACAAGATGCTTTATTATAGATTAAAAGAAGATTATACAGCACATATGTACAGAGTGTTATGATGTACAGTAGTGAAATATGGGCAATGAAGGTTGATGAGGTTCAGCGTTTAGAAAAAACAGAAAAGATCATGATTTGGTGGATGTGCGGTGTAACTCTAAAAAGTAAAAAAAAGCAGCGATGATCTAGGAAAAAGATTAGACACAGTGAGTATATCTGATAGGGTGCGTCAGGGAAGATTAAGGTGGTTTGGGCATGTAGAGTGCAAGGACGCAGATGATTGGTTATCAGCATGTAGATAGTTAAAAGTTTTAGGAAAAAAAGGAAGAGGTAGAAGCAGAAAAACTTGGAAAGAGTGTGTTTCAGATAATTTGAAAAAGCTACATTTAAGGAAAGAAGATGTTCAAGACCGCGTATTTTGGAGAACAGGTATTATAAGAAATGTACAACTCGTGCAAATACAGAAATAAGGACGCTAAAACGATGATGGTGATGATAAAGACATATAAATATAATTCAAAAGTAAACATTAGAGTAGCCTTTTTTTATATATTTTTGATGGTTTTCAACTGTATTTTAAACTTTATAACATATTTTGAACATAATAATTCATGAATATAAATTAATTAGAGTATAATAAAAATATAATATAGTCAAGTCATATTTTAAGCACATTACAGAAGTCTTGGGTGCTTATATATTATAGTTTTGGTTTATTTTTTATTTATTGGGTTCATTTTTATTATTTTATAATAGAAGTTTTTGTTATCAAAAGTTCCTATATTTTGTCCTCATCGCTTAACACATATTCAGCAAATATACCGCCTTTTTTTTAGATATTTAAATAAATATGTGTTTATGTTTGTTGCTATATACTTATAGTTTCGTGTAGAACTTTTGTATGGTTGGTTTATATACGTTTTCATGGTTTCTAACACACGAAACCCTAAAAGGGTTATGGAACCCGCTTTCTCAGAACCCCGATTTGCTGGGTTCTAGTACCCCACGGGTTCCAAAACCCTTTTTTTCATGAAAAGTTCCAGAAAAATATTTTGGAAACCCACTTTTTCAGGGTTTCAGTAACCCAAGGGTTCTGAACTCTTTTTTTAAACCTTATTTTTAAGGTTTAAAAAGAGGGAAGGTTCTTCATTATAAAATTAAAACCTTCAGATTTTTTTTAACTTTACAATGTTTTTGTTTGTAAATTTTCCGCTTAAATAAAATTATTATTTTTCGCTGCTATCATGCAACCTAAAATATTTAAAATATTTTACTCATTGTTTTTTTTTACAAATTAATGGAAAGCGTCGCACAGTGGGACGAAATCCCGATTTCGTGGCCAAAAGTCAAATTTTTGAGTTTTATATTTTCGTCTTTTTACGTTCAGATCTTGTTTACAGATAGTCCTAGAACAAAATTCCGAACAGGGCAGGTATATATCTGCTCTGGGGTGGCCTGGGCGTCATTTGACATTTAGCCTCCGTTCGGTACGCACTAAACAAGTGGACACGTCAAAAAATTCTTGCCTGTTTTAAAGTGCTGTTAAACTGAAGAAACTATTTCAATTGGAATTCGGCAAAATGGAATCACTTTCTGGAGGCATGTAGAATATATGGTTATGCACTGTTATTGCTAATTTTAATTTTTTTCATATTTAAATCGTGCGACAAGTAAATATAAAAAATTGTAAACTTTTTATCTGAAATCGATTTTCTAATGTCATTTTAAAAATTTAACCGCGGTTATCCACCTTCTTTTGGCAAGGAACCGATCGTGTATAGTGTTAAATATAACATATTAAAAAACTGGCTGCCATTGAGTGCCATTTTAATAATGAGACTAGTTTTTATGAAGGAATGCGTGGTGCGACATTAAACTATGTTAATAAATTAATGTCGCACCACGCATTAATGGTCATGGAAATTAGTGAATTAACATTATTTAATAGCACTAATTGCATTTTAATGCAACAATTTTTTATTTTAAATATATGCTTTAAAAGTTACTTCTCATTCCGTTTTATGATCATCTCAAAGTTTTATAAAATAGTCCTCAAAGAACTTTCAGCAGTTATTACTGTTTTTTTTTTTTACAGAGTCTTCCAAATCTTCAAATATGGAATTTTCAAGAAAAGATATATTCTTTATGGTGAAAGACAGTTTAAAAAATGAATATAAGTTCATCATTGATGTTTTGACAGATGCAATTTTCATAAAAACGGAACATGTGATACAAGTAGGCGAGGATGAAATGTCATTATCACGGTTATTTTCAAATTTTCGATCGAGATGGAGAGCAGCAGGAAGATGGGAAAATTTTTTTCTGAAAAAAAATGAAGAATGGTTGAAGGGCACCGTACAATTTTCAAAATTATCCAATACTGAATGCACAACACCTGAGAAGATTGTGAAGAGTGATAATAAAAATGGAACATGTGGGCGACCTTCGCAATCCTTTGCTTCATCTAGTGAAAGATCAAAGAGGCGAAAGACTCAAGAAGTACGTTCTACTTTTTCTACAGAAGAATTGGCATATGCTGCTCAAATGAGTTTAAGGACTTCTGGTCAAGTACATGCTGCTCAAGTTGTTAAAGATGTCACATTAACAACCCCAACAAGAGCCTCAAAATATATATCGGCTGTTAGTTCACAAAATGAAGTACCTTTAACCCCAGATGAAGCACTTTCTTTAATGATCGAGAAAGGAGAATCAAAGCACTCTTATCAACTATCAAGAAATGTAGCTAGAGCACATAAATGCAAATTATACCCATCATACCTTGAAGTAGAAAAAGCAAAAAAATGTTGTTATCCATCAGTTGTGTACACAACTGTTAGTGAGTCGTGCGCACAGATTGAACTACAGGCTTTACTTGATCATACCACATCTAGAATTATACAACTTCAGGCTGATGTCATTGATACTCTAAATCCGGAAATTCTGCAAAAATTAGTACTTTACTGTAAATGGGGATGTGATGGAAGCAGCGGTCAAAGTGTTTATAAACAAAAACTTACTGAGACTGGAAAATCTGATGAAAGCATTTTTTATACTTCTCTTGTACCTTTACAATTAATACACAATAACCACGAGACGGGTGAAGCAACTATTGTGTGGAAAAATCCTAGACCATCATCTCCGCGATTCTGCAGACCAATACGATTGCAGTTTGTATATGAAGATGTACAGTCAATATTGAAAGAAGTTCCCGACATTGAACTGCACTGCAAATTAAGAGTCTTGCACCATATGCTAATGAACAAAATGGAAAATCCATTTCAGTAACTTATTGTATGTCATTTACGGTGATAGACGGTAAAGTCTGTAATGCAGTAACTGGTACCACTTCTACACAACGCTGCTTCCTGTGCAAAGCTTCCTCTAAAGAATTTAATGACATCAACAACATTATAAAAATGGATATTACAACAGATAATTTAAGATTTGGCATATCTACATTGCATGCATGGATTCGTTTTTTCGAGTGCTGTTTGCATCTGTCGTATAAGCTAACAACTAAAAAGTGGCAAGCTCATCGAGAGGAAGATAAAAAGAATGTTAAAATACGTAAGGAAGAAATACAGACTCAATTTAGGATAAAACTGGGGCTTATCGTTGATCGACCAAAGCCAGGATATGGAAGCTCTAACGATGGAAATACAGCGCGCCGCTTTTTTCAAAAATGCTGCTATATCTGCTGAAATAACAGGAGTCGATGAAAAATTAATTCACCGATTTCATGTTATTTTGCAGGTAATTTCGAGCGGGTTTGATATAGATGATGAAAAATTCAAAGACTATTGTGTAAATACCGCCCATTTATTTGTTACTTTATATCCGTGGTATTACATGCCTACATCTGTACATAAATTGCTGATCCATGGAGCAGAAATTGTAAAGTATCCCCTTTTTCCGATTGGACAACTTTCTGAAGATGCCCAAGAGTCACGCAATAAGGACATTAAAAACTTTAGATTACATCATTCAAGAAAATGCTCAAGAGAATCGAATATGAGAGACATTTTTAATAGTCTCTTATTAACATCAGATCCATTTCTCTTGAGCATCAGAAAATTGCCCCAGAGACCGGTAAAATCTCTACATCAAGAAGCTATACGATTGTTAAAACAACCTGAAGTCACCAGACAAGAGACAAGGAACGATTTCGATTTAGATACAAGTGGTTCAACATCAGATTCCGAATCGAACGATTCGAACATTGATGAATATGACATACGTGATTTTTGTTACTAGGATTAAAGAAACAATTTTTTTACATATATATGAGTTAATCTTTTACCAATTAAAAAAAAAAAAAAAAAAAAAATTACAAATTTCTGTTTTTTTATTAATAGTATAAATTTGAAAATAATTTTGCAATGTTTTTGCTCTAATTTAACTCCTGAATCATTAGCAATGACCTTGAAAACCAAACTGAATGAGACTTCATATTTTCAACGTATGAACAGTTTTGGCCGCCATATTGAAGCCGCCATTTTGAATTTTTTAAATCTGACCTCAGATTCCTAATCAGCGACCTCGAAAACCCTTATGTAGGTAATTTGGGAATTTTGGCCACAAAATCAGGATTTTGTCCTACTGTGCGTCGGCGGAACATATTATTTAAATTCCTAGTATTTTCGAACTATTAATGTTTTTAAAAATTTCAATTAAAATTTCTATCATTTCAAAATGATAGAAAAAAATTAAAAAACAAATAAATATAAAATTTCAACTGCATAAACGCTTATAAATAAATATCTTTAATAACTTTTGTTTTATATAATCTCAAATTTTTTTTTCATATCGAAAACAAGCAGAGTATTGTCACTTGGTACCATTTACTATTCTTTATATAATAAACTCCCAGTTATTCGAACTGGCACTTATTTGAATTTCCCACTTATTCGAAGCAATTTTCCTTCCCCGTGGATTTTCCTTAACAAATTAATGCAAACATCCCAATGGCGGATTTTTTTGAGGCATCCAACAACTACAAAGACTTATATTGAAGATGTTTGACAAACACTGTTTAGAAACAAAAAAGCAATCGAAAATGGATAATTTCTTCAAATATTGTAAAGAATTTGTTATTTTACAAGTAAAAAAATTAAGTATCATCTTATTCTAATACCACTCCTTTTTTTTGCACTGTAATTTTGTGAAAGTTTGATAGTTTACTTTAAAGAGAATTTTCAGTTGTTTAAAATTTTGATTATTCAAAGTAAATTCTTATTCCCCTTGGAGGTTCGAATAACCGGAAGTTTACTGTAATATAAATTTTTCTTAGTTACTTGAACAGGTTTGTGGAGTACGGTAGTTTAATATAAGCATCACTTATTTAAAGTACTTTAAGTGAAAAAGGGGTTTTTGAACGCCTAGTTATAATTGGGATTCAGAAACCCGATTAAAAGGTGTTCTGGAACCCCTTGGGGTTTTAAATCCTTTTTTACACAAAGGGTTCCAGAACCCTAGTTTCAGAACCCCAGTCTTAGTAGTTCCAGAACCCCAAGGTGTTCCGAACCCTGTTTTGCAATAGGGGTTAAAACTCAAATTTTCAAAATATGTGTTATTTTATGCTATACAAATATAAAATAATTCTTTTCAAGAAAGTATTCTTACAAAACTTTTCATTATCTTTTTACTATTTATTTTTTTATTTTTTTTTTACCATTTTATTTTTCAACATATAATTGATAAGTTACTTTTTTGTGCTGATATTTAATAATGTATGGCCGGATTAACTTTTTTTTTTCGTACAGTAGATGCAACTACGAAAAAAAAGAAAAAAAGTTAAATACAATGCTTACGTTCAATGAAAAAAAGTGGGTCTTGTTTTCGTCGATAAAGTCAATCTTCTGAAAAGGTCGCCAGATGTGACAAAGAAAACCATACTGACAATTTTCGAGATATTTAGTAAATGTTGGAATACGTAATGTTAAATATGTTTTGTATTGTGTATACTTCATATTTCTGAAAAAAATATAATATTTTATATTTGAACGTTGTCTTTTTCAGAGCAAAGTTATGCATCGATATCTGAATCACTTGTACGCATATGGAACTTTATTTGAATTACTATAAAACATGGAATTAATTCTGTATAACTGTACTTAGGCGGAGCGTCTTATTTAAGTGTCTATACGGCGCATTAATATGCCATCAATAAAAACTATTTTTTAAATTTACTTCTTAACACATTATGATTATCGTTTTAATAAAAAATTTATTTTAAAAATTATACATTTAGCTCTTATACAATTTTTTTTTCGACAATAAATAATCTTCGAAGCGAGTTTTGCGGACAATATGAGACGTGTTTTGATAAGCTTTTCTTACTTTGATATACATTTTCTAAACTTAACGTGGTTTATCAAAAATCTCCAAACATTTTGTTTTGAACGATCTGATCTGATCTAACAACAACGCGTTGTTGAAATTCATTAGTTATTAGCAAATTCAAATTGTTAATATTAGTCTAATAATTAGATTACAATTGTTAATATTAGTCTAATAATTGTTAATATTAGTCTAATAATTAAATAATTAGTCTAATAATGTTAGTCTTATATGAAAATAGTCGCTCTAAAACCCAGTGGGCACGGTACGTTTTTAAAACGATTTCAAAACGATTTTTAGACGTTTTTATAAGGTTTAAACCTAATAAAAACGTCCAAAGAACGTTTTAAATACGTACTGTGCCCACTGGGAACTTTGTTTATTCCTACGTTGCAACGTAGGAATAAACAAAGTTTTAGAGCGACTATTTATTTTATTTATTCTCACGTTGTTGAAATCAAACTACTTTTTAACGATTATTATTCGATAGAATATTTTCATAAAAAAATTAATTAATAATAATGTAATTACATAAAATTATACATAGCAATAATTGCTAACAGATCTGATCTAAATATCTCGAACAATAAAACAATTATTTTTTTGGTATAAGGTAAGCAATACCAAATAAATAAATATATATATGTATATATATATATATATATATATATATATATATATATATATATATATATATATATATATATATATATACATATATATATATATATATATATATATATATATATATATATATATATATATATATATATATATATATATATATATATATATATATATATATATGTAAATTATGTTAGTGTATTTTACAAATAGAGTGCTCAATGTTCTTAAAGAACAGAGCAATAATTAATTAGTAAAAAACACTTATCTAACTTTTATCTTCGACTTGAAGTTTCACCATTGCTGGATCATCAGGAAGAGTTACTAAATCTCAAAAAAAATTCAATTTATAGAAAAAAATATTTTACAGGAAGTTATAAATTATCATAAAAAATTTTTAATTACTATATTTTTTTGTTAACGGGAAGTTACAGAAAGTAATTATGAAATAATTTTCTTTGGAATGGGGATAGTTTAATTTGGTCATTTGTTTTTATAATTTTTTAAGAGGTATTTATTTTCGTGCCTACATTTATTTAGAATAAATTGTTTTTATAATTTTTTAAGAGGTGTTTATTTTCGTGCCTACATTTATTTAGAATTAATTATATATATATATATATATATATATATATATATATATATATATATATATATATATATATATATATATATATATATATATATATATATATAAATAAATTGATTTTAATAAAAAAGGCAGCGTATAACTATTTTTTAAATATATTTTAGATATAATAATATATTAACAATATTTCGTTGACCTATTGTGGTCAGCGTCATCAGGTAATGAAAAAACGTTACATAACATCATAAAACAAACCGTTTAAAAAAGAAGACATTAAAAGACATAAAATATAAAAACCAATCAAATAATATAATAGTGACGTCAGTTAAATTTTTGTCAAAATTGTTCCCCAAGTTTTTTGTTTTCACATTATCCTCGTCATCTCTATTTAGAACAGTTTTCCCAATACCTATCTCGTTTCAAAGTTTTGCTTAATTTATCTCCAGGGATTCTCTAACTTTTCTTACCCTGTATTCTGGAATGACTGCCAAGGTTTTAGGATTCACTCAATCAAAAGTACCACCCAACCAAAAGTACATGTTTCCTAACTAGTTCTTTAAAATTAAAAGATAATTTAACAAAACAACAACGGTTTTTTTTACAAAACCTAAAAAAGCATTCACATCTAAAGATATATCTATTTGACAAAGGAGCAGGTTTTGCTTTATTAAACGAAAATGAAGCAAAAGATAAATTAGAAGATCAAATAAAAAATAGTAGAGTTATTGATTACGACTCAACACCCACATTCACCACTAAATTTCAAAAACTGTTATGTAAATTAAGGAAACAGGGTAAATTAAACAATGCCACTTACTAATGTATCCATCAGATTGCGTTCCACCTAGAATCTATGAAATGGTTAAAGCTCACAAACCAGAAAAAAACTACCCAATGCGTCCTGTTGTTTCCACTATTAACACGCCATCTTATGGAACATCAGAGTATCTGGTTAAAATCATTCAACCAACATTAAATAAAAATACAACTCGACTAATTAATTCAAGTAGTTTTGTCAACAATGCTAAAAAATGGAAGATAGATTCTAATAAAATTCAAGTTTCATTTGATGTAGTAAATTTATATCCATCGGTACCGATCAATGAAGCAATACCGGTTATTATTGGCATATTGAACGATGATTTAGAGGATTTAAAAACTAGGACTAAATTAACTCTTTTAGATATACACCAGTTAATTGAACTTTCACTAAGCAAGTGTACCTTTTTATACGAAGATAAAATCCGAGTTTTACCTAATTCAGGTCCAATTGGTTTATCGTTGATGGTAGTCATGCCTGAAGCATTTTTGCAAAATATAGAAAAAAGAGCCCCTAATATAGCCTTTGTTAATTCATTCCAACCAATAACTTACAAAAGATATGTAGACGATACCCATGCTCGCTTCGATTCGAAAGAAAAACAAGAACTGTTTCTTAAAACTTTAAATGAACAAAACCCGTCCATAAAATATACTGTTGAGCTTGAAAACGGAAGAAAACAACTTAACTTTTTAGATATATCTATTACAAATACAATGAACGGATTTTATGAATTTCAAACACACCGTAAGGATGCGATAACCAATGTTCAAATAAAATGTATACAGTACCTACTCAAACTATTAGACTCAAAAAAAAAATTCAAGATTTTGTTACTTTTTTTGATTTTCTTTGTTAGGTAGGGGTTATTGCTGTTTACTTTTTATTATTTATATGTTATATAACTTACTGTCATTCATTTTTTGTTTTAGATTAGTAACATTTATGAAATATATATACTTTTAAACAATATTTTCAACTTTATAAAAGATATGGTAAATTTTAATAATATAAAATTAAAAACATTCATTTGTTTTTATCTTTCATAACTCAAATTATATGTCTTTATATATTCAAATTATATGTCTAAATTGTTGTAGACTGTCTTAAAAACTCAAACAATAAAATTTCATTTTTTTTAAAGTATCTCTGTCATATAATAACTTATTAAATGTTGTTGTGGTTTTATGATTAATAATGGGTAAAGCAAGTGATGTTTCCGCAAGAAACAAATCACAATCAAAGAAATATTGCCAAAATTGTCAAAATCTCGCAGGGAACAGTAAGAAGAATAAATTCTAAACTCAAAATGGGGGTCAAATAAGAAGCACAGCGAACAGGCTGCTGTGAGATGATAGAATGATCAAAAAAGTTATTGAGCAAAATCGTAAGATGCCAGCAATAAAACTGAAAAGCGTTTAGAAAAACCAAGGAATCAACATTTCACTTGGATCTTTAAGGAGGCGAAGTTACAAATTAGGGTTCAAGTGCAGAAAGCAAATGAAGAAACCAAAACTTACCACTGCGATGATTAAAAAACGTCTTGCTTGGGCTAAAAAACACATCTTTTTCTCAGGATGACTGGAATAAGGTAGATTTTTCATTTATTCTCTCCTGAAACTTAAACAAATAATATTTTATTATTACAAGTTTTCAAAAGACGCTTTTGCATTAATATCTTACCCCAATTGATTTTACTAATACTTTAAATATTATTAAACATCAATAATTATTGCTATATTCAGGTTGTATTCAGCGATGAATCTACCTTTCAAACTTTAGAAGACAAAGCCACATTTGTCCGCCGCAGACCACGAGAACAACACAAGCCAGAATGTATCGTAAACAAGGTAAAGCACCATGCATCCATAATGGTTTTGTCATGCATATCAAGCAGGGGTACCGGTCAACTTTACATTGTACAAGGGAAAATGAAGCAAGATCAGTACAAGACTGTCCTACAGACCACCTTGATTCTACAGATACGAGAGTGGTTTCCTAATGGTGAAAAAATAGTTTTTATGCAAGATGGTGCTCCATGCCATACTGCAAAATCCATAAAGACGTTTCTTGTTAATGAGAGTATCGAGCTTCTTGATTGGCCAGGCAATTTTCCAGATATGAATCCTATTGAAAATCTGTGGGAGCTAGTAAAACGCAAAATCAGTGCGGAACTGATAACGAGTAAAACGAGTAAACAGACGCTTACAGAACATCTGATTGATGTATGGGTTCGAGATCCAGAAGTTAGAGCATTGACCTCAAAGTGCATAAATAGTATGCCCAGGTGTGTCAAAGCTCTTATAGAGTCAAAAGAACTCACCACCAAGTATTAAGTTTCTTAATATGCTTTGTATGTAATAATTTATAGATTATATAACAAAAAAATTAAGTTGCGATTGCTTGTATTGCATTTTAGACACATAAAAAAGACAAAAAGCTAAAAATTGAGTTTGAGTCTAATAATATGAGTATGTACTGCATATATATATATATATATATATATATATATATATATATATATATATATATATATATATATATATATATATATATATATATATATATATATATATATATATATATACATATATATATATATATATATATGTAATAATTATATATACATATATATACATATATTATATATATTACACCAACACCCTAGCTTGAGTCAACTTGAATTCCAAACTTCCCAGGCTCTTAAACTTGTTTAACAACAAATTTCTTAATAAGTTCTCTAATAATAAAAATGATTTTGGTAACAGTTGTCTTACTAAAGTAATCAATGAACCCCGACCTTTGATGCCCTTTTTATTTCTGCTCTTTCTACTTACTTTTTCTAGATGAGTTTTTAAGATGGCATCATATTTGCTGAGTAAAATCAAATCAGAAAATCACCGTATTTTATCTCAAGAGCCTTATCCATATTTTCATCCATAACTCAAGTTCTTTTATGCTTATCCCGATAACCAATGCCTCGTCTTCCAATAAACAAAATGATGTCAATTACTCTATGTATATGTAGGCGTATTGTAACGCCGGTATCTTCTTCTTTATATAAACAATTATCCAGTACAACCATTTCATCTCTATCCTCATTCTGAAAAACAATTTTTGGAACAATCAATTCTTCTCCGTACTCAGGCTCCTCAATAATATGTGAGAAAATAACGTTTTGAAAAATTGTCATTTCACTATCAGCTGCAATAATCGACCTTCCTAATATTTGTATGTTCCCATTACCAAATGATAATCTTGTCTGCTTTTGGTCTTTTGCAGCATTGGGCAGTTCAAATTTTGTCGCTTCAGCTTTCTTTTTTGCGGCAGCCTTTATTTTTATCACTTCTATCATCTATTTACTTTCTATAAAATTTATGAAGCATTAATTTATTAGAATTCAAATATAGATTTTCTTAACTTAAATTATAATATACTAAGTATAAATTTTAAACATAGTTATAATATATATCAAAATTAAAAATGGTAACAACGTTACCATATTTAAGGAATCAAATTTGCTAATAAGTTATGGAAACCATATATGATTATGGAAACCATATATGATTTGTATTTATTTGTTTAAAGAACATAGCTATTTTTCATTACACAAAATGAAAAATCAAAAGTTTTAATTTCAGTTTTATAATATAATGTTATATATTTGATTTTATAATAATACAAATTTTTTTTAAATTACATTTTTTAGATTAACACATTTTATCTTGTTTAAAGCTAAACTCCGACACAATAAACTCAAAAACTGGCTTATTATAAGCTAGTGCTTCCATTATCATTCTTATTATGATCTGAATTTCTTAATAAAATAATTGTCGTAAAGATTTTTAATTTCTCCAGGGCCCTGAGATTATACAAAATATATACGCATGACTCTATGAAAATACGATGCTTAATTTTTTTTATAATAAATTATTTTTTCAGTTTCATACTCTAGATAATTTACTCTACCACTTATAAATGAGGACCGTAGGAACAAAAACTACATTAGCATGGCAGAACTACCCCGAAATAGTTTTATGGACTTTATTTTTTTTTCAGCCAATATCTTCAAAATTAATTACTTGAAAAATTATTGGGGGTGGGGGGGAATTGCCCCTGCTGCCCTTCCGGTTGCTACAGGCTTGATATATATATATTTAAGTTAATAACATATTTTAATAACATTGTACTAGTTTTTTACCCTCAGTCTCAATGGCTTAATCTTGGCTATATTTATTTGTTTTGCTTTGTTATTTTGCTAACTAGTTGCATATACAAGATAACAATGTGAATAGGATAGAAAGTCTTTATAAAACCTTGCTGTCATTCCAGTGACAGTGTCACTATAAAAATACTCTAAAAATGTTTACGTTAATAAATTTGTAGGAGGGGCGTCCAGTTTTGAAAATTTGCTTCAAATTTTCTATAATGTCATTTTACCAAAAATGATATTTTAGAAAAACATAGAGGTCTTTATGTATAAACCATCTAAACCATGTGTATATGTACCATGCGCATAAAAGTACATGTATATGATTGTACTGTAAGAGTACATGTATATGATATAATCATAGAAACATAGACATTAATTCTTAGACAGTCATAACCATTTTATAATTAAATTTTCATGGAATTTTTTTGCACTTTAAAATGGAAAAAAATAATAAAAGTATAAAAATAGAAAATTCATTGAAAATTGAAAAACAGAGAAACAAACGCGTAAAACACCATTTTTGGAATGATGAATCAATGATATCAACAATTAAAGCTGTTTAAAATGGAGTTTCACAGCAAGCAGCATGTAAAGCTTTTGACATTCCAAGGTGTTTGTTATAACTTTGACTTTCTGGAGAAACAGAAATTGGAGCCAAACCTGGACATCCAACTATTTTAGATGAAGAAGAAGACAAGAAATTAATTGATTGTGCATATAGTTGTGCAGCTTTAGGAATTGGATTTGGTCAATTGCAATTTCTAAAATATGCTAAAAATTTTGCTTTAAAACATAAAAAATCATTAAGAATGAAACTCCTACAGAAAAATGGTGGCATGGGATCTGCAAAAGCCACAAAAAGTTAACTTGACGTCAATCAGAAGGTACAGCAACTATTAGACATCAGTGTATAAATTTTTGTAAAGTGTCGAAATATTTTTCTATTCTTAAAAATATACTTACGGAAAACAACCTACTTAAGAAACCGCAAGACATTTGACATTTCATTGCCTTTGACCCAATTGCCCTAAATGGGGCAAACAAGCACTGAGATTCTTACATATATTTTAAGTTTTTATAAATGTGTATGAACTTGTTTACTCTGACAATATAAAAAAGCATTTGTTCTTTAACTAAAGTAAATTTTTATTATTTTTACAGAGCTTTAATTGTTCCCGGCCCAATCGCCTCGATTCAGAAAATTTGACCTGAATTTTTACATATTTTTTTGATATTTATAAATGTTAATTAATTTGTTCACTTTGACAATTTGAAAAATTTCTTTTTCTTTAACTTAAGTTAATTTTTACGGTTTTAACATAGCTTTTTGTACTCATGGCCCAATTTGCCTTAAAATGGAAAAACGGGCTCTGTGTATTTTTACATATTTTTCTGATATTTATAAATATAAATGAATTTGTTTATTCTGACAGTTTAAAAAAGCTTTTTTTTAAACTAAAATTATTTTTTATTGTTTTCACAGACCTTTGATTGTTCTTGGTCCAATTGCCCTGAATGGCGGAAACAAGCCCTAAGATCTTTACATTTTTTCTTGATATTTATAAATGTAATTGAATTTGTTCACTCTGACAGTTTGAAAAATCTCTTTTTCTTTAGCTAAAGTTAATTTTTACGGTTTTAACAAAACTTTTATAGCTTTTGACCTAATTGCCCCAAATGGGGCATCCGAGCAGTGAGATCCTTACCTAGGGGCCCCTAATATGAGAGTAATAATTTGTAAAACTGAATGCTTTGATTCTTTAGTAAAAAAGAAAACAATAAAGATAATTTAGCATAAGCACTTCAATAAAACTCTTTCCCATTGATGGCATTTGAAAAATAAATTTGTTATCAAAATTTGGTGCCATAAATCCTTAACGAAAGCTCAACAAATCTTGACGCAAAATAGGCGTTATTGAGCCCAACATAAATTGTCATAACTTGTGAACCATTTGTCCAAATTTAAAAAGCGAACTCATTCTGAAAACGTCTTTATTATTTGCGTACTTTGGTATTAATTATAGCTAGAGATAATGATATGGGTAAAATTGTATGAAGTGCTTAGTATATGCCTTGTTTATAAATAAATATAAACATCTGACTGGAATCTGCTTAAAAGCAGTCTAGAACATCATATAAAAGTTCATTTTGAAATTGAAACTAATTGTCAAACTAAGCGATATGTGAACAAAATTAAATTAAAAGATGGGGGAACTTTTTTTAAGCTTTTTAAAAATTGATGTTTTCACAGAGCACCGCATGACGCATATATGACCAAAGCCGGCTTCGAACCACGGACCTCCAGTTCTGAAGCTCCAGTTCAGAACTCTAACCACTACATCGGGCTGCTTCAAAAGCAAGCGCTCTAACCACTGCGCCGCGGCTGCCAAAAAAAAAGGTGAAAGTTTCTCAACGAATTTAATATGTGAAATAAACTTTGAAAAAGTTGTCTTCAAAAATGTTTTTGAATTACTTGTTTTTGTGTGACTTACGTTTTTTCATTTGATTATTTTGATTTCAAATTTCATTTGAGATCTAAGGATTGTTTCAAAGTTAAAGATTTTGTTGAAATTTTTGTTGTAGACTTCTGATTTTCTCTTAACTACGCTGAAAAGTCTGAAGTAACCAAAATACTTATAATTCCATGGGGGAAAATGCGGCAAAGCATAAATGGAATCGAACAAAATGACACTTCCGAATTTATAAAGAATTGTATAAAGAATAATAAAAGCATCCTTTATTAAAAGATTTACATGTATTATAAATACAAGTTCAACTTATTATAATGAAAAGCGCAGTACAAAAATTGAACAAAGTTTTTCCATTTCCACATAAACAGTGAAACGTTGATCAGTTTTCAAAATTAATAATTATTAAGTTTGATTAACAAAAAAAGGTTAACCTTAATTATCAAAAAATGCTAACCATAATTAACAAGTAGGGTTTACCATTTATTTAATAAGAAGGTTTCTCCTTGAAATTGACAAAACTAATTTTGATGCAAATGGGTAATTTAAGGTTTTAGATTTTCAAATTTTATTTGTATTCTTTTCTTCTACATCTACGCATCCTGTCGTATTCCGCCTTTACAATCTATTATTTATGTCAAGCTTTTTGATAAGAACAGTTCAAATAACAAAACAGGATATACGCCTAAGATTATTCAAAAAACTAATTTGAGATTTTAATTCAATTTTACTTAATTCACTTTAATTCAATTTATTATTTATTTAAGTGTTTGATTTTTATTTTAATTTACACAGAAAGCATGTTTATTCACTAAATATCTTGATAAAACAAAAATATTACGCGCAGATTGTATTAATACGTTAATAAGTTTAAACTTAATCTTTAAAAGTAATAACGTAATTCTACGTGCTACAATAGAAAAGTTATATAGATTGAAGTTAGTCTTTAGTTTATAGACTTGAAAACCATTCATTTTTTTAAATTACAATGAGTAATCTAACTTAAAGATAGTTGTTTTTGTTGAAACAATTCATTTTGAAAACTAAAATTAAAATCCAAGTTGTCAATAAAAGCTGAAAATTTGCGACACTTACATTTAATTAAAATAGATTTATAAAAATTATAAATAGTTTTTTGTATAAATACAAATGATTTGAAATATTTCTTTTTAAGATACTCAAGAAGATTGTCCACCAATTATTTAGAGAGCCAAAATAATAATAATAATAATACTAGTAATAATAATGATAATAATAACAATTTGAATATAATTTCAAAATTGATTTTGAATTAATTATTCAGTCAACAAAAAATTTTATCAGAAAATTAAAAAAGAAGAAACTTTCAGCTGAAAAAGAAAAAGAATAATTAAAATCAGTCTAAAGTTAAAAAACAATTTTACTCTTAACGTTAAAACTTTCCGTATTTTCTTTTTTAATTTAGCGCATTAGTTACTCAATTAGTTACACCATTTACGGTTTTTGTTTTGCGGTATTTTTACAACTTTAAAAAATGGCAACTTCTTAAATGAGTTAATCCAATTTTTTTTAATTAAATGCTATTGGCGAGCGCCGCTAATAACCATATTTTAAATTGTCATAACAATTACAAATTGGGCTTAAGTAATTATTGTCAATTATTTTTTATTTGATATTTTATTTTAAATTTACCAAATTCTATTTCAAATAATATTTTCTAGATATGTTTTGATGTTGTTTTATTTAGCAAAGTTTTTCAATAGTACTGTTTTCAATATTTACAATCAATATTTACTAGCTACTAAACTGAACACTGCTCACTAATCTGAACTACTGCCTACTAAGCCTGCTGGGTTATTAGTTTTAGTAGATAAAGTAATACCGGCTAAACCTACTATACTGAATAGGTGCTACCTAGAATATTTGTTCTAAAAATAATTTCTGAAGAAATTTGCTATAATAAAAAATATTTTTTTACGATTTAGATAATGGTATTTTAAATTATAGTACTCTAAATAATTAGTTTAAATTAAATTTTTTGACAAATACAATGTTTTTGTGATGGTCTTATCAGCCGAAACAAGAAAATGTATTGTTCACTTATTGGATGGTCAAAAGCTAGATATTCCTCTTCAGGTTTTTTTTTAAATCTAATAATAGTTTTATAATGATAATAGCAATAATAAAAATAATATATATATATATATATATATATATATATATATATATATATATATATATATATATATGTATATATATATATATATATATATATATATATATATATACATATATAAATATATACATATATAAATATATATATGTATATATATAAATATATGTATATATATATGTATATATATAGTTCTATAGATTGTTGCATAAAATATATATATATGTATATATATATATATATATATATATATATATATATATATATATATATATATATATATATATATATATATATATATTAGGTACGTGCCATGAAAATTTTAAATTAGATAAATTCTTGGTTGTTATATATCATTAGAAAGAGCTTCAATTCAATATTGTAAAAGTGAAAAAATTATCAAAATCGAACAATTCCATAAAAAGTTATGTCGTTTTTAGTACCGATTTTTCGATATATGGATTTGTTGAAGAAAGTGTGGTCAAAAAAATGTTTTAAAGCACTAAAAGTTTAATAACTTTGTCAATTCTTATCCAAATGCTTATAACTTGGTATCAAAAGATAGATGTAATAGTAACCTACAAATTTATATAGGTCCATAGTCACCGGGCGCATCCAAGGGGCTAGAGGGGGCAACCAAACGCCACTTTTACCAGCAAAAAATAAAATTTTTATTCATAAAAGATCAATTTTTCAAGGAATTTATTAATTTTCATATGCAATAAATTGCTATAATTTCCATGTAGACTGCCACCAAATAGGAGAGGTTCATTTTCTGAGTTAGGGTATATGTGGGGTAATGATTTAACACACCCTATTACTAAAAACGATTCATTATAAATATTTTGATTCTTATTAAAAAGGCTTTTTTAAAATCATCACAATAAAATTTATAATTTACAACATTACAACAAACAAAGCTGCACACTCATTGATTCGGGGGAAGGGGGGGTGTCCACACCCCCTCCAACCTAAAAAAACATAAAATACTTTATTTAAAATTTTGTTAAAAAAAAAAAAAAGTAAAAAAGCAATGACTTTAAATAATATATTAAAATACAAAACATAATACACATTACCACCTTACAAGTTGGGGTTTTCATATTTTTTTGTTTTAAATTAAAATATTTGAATTAATTTGAGTCTTGGCTTTTAGTTAATGATTAATATATTAAATTCCAATAATGAAACTAAATATAAATTATTGTTAACAATAGACACGACGTAAACGTAAGCCAGAGCCGTCTATCAAAAAAATTGCGAGTTCCACTACTCGCTGTACATTTATTTTGCAAGTTCCACTACTCGTTGTACATTTATTTTGCAAGTTCCACTACTCGCTGTACATTTATTTTGCAAGTTCCACTACTCGCTGTACATTTATTTTGCAAGTTCCACTACTCGCTGTACATTTATTTTGCAAGTTCCACTACTCGCTGTACATTTATTTTGCAAGTTCCACTACTCGTTGTACATTTATTTTGCAAGTTCCACTACTCGCTGTACATTTATTTTGCAAGTTCCACTACTCGCTGTACATTTATTTTGCAAGTTCCACTACTCGCTGTACATTTATTTTGCAAGTTCCACTACTCGTTGTACATTTATTTTGCAAGTTCCACTACTCGCTGTACATTTATTTTGCAAGTTCCACTACTCGCTGTACATTTATTTTGCAAGTTCCACTACTTGCTGTACATTTATTTTGCAAGTTCCACTACTCGCTGTACATTTATTTTGCAAGTTCCACTACTCGTTGTACATTTATTTTGCAAGTTCCACTACTCGCTGTACATTTATTTTGCAAGTTCCACTACTCGTTGTACATTTATTTTGCAGGTTCCACTACTCGCTGTACATTTATTTTGCAGGTTCCACTACTCGCTGTACATTTATTTTGCAAGTTCCACTACTCGCTGTACATTTATTTTGCAAGTTCCACTACTCGTTGTACATTTATTTTGCAGGTTCCACTACTCGCTGTACATTTATTTTGCAAGTTCCACTACTCGCTGTACATTTATTTTGCAGGTTCCACTACTCGCTGTACATTTATTTTGCAGGTTCCACTACTCGCTGTACATTTATTTTGGATGCTCCGCTTGTTGAAAATTCGGAATGCTCAAAATATGAAATTGATATGACCCAGATTAGCAATATTTAACCAATTTATGTCTTGCATTGCATACTTTGCTATCGTACAATTAATATGCTCACATACAGCGATTAATTTGAATTGCGAAAACATTAACTCACCTGATACAATATCAGCAACCAACTGTAATTTTTTGTGTGTTTTATTTGTATATATATATATATATACATATATATGTGTATATATATATATATATATATATATATATACATACATAAAGATATAGCTATTGTGTTTTATTTGTATATATATATATATATATATATATATATATATATATATATATATATATATATATATATATATATATATATATATATATATATATATATATATATATATACACACACAAATAAAACACAATAGCTAAATGCTAAAATTAAATAAACAAAGAACCAAGAAACACAATAAAATTCACCTATTCTCTTATCTCTTTCAGATATCTATCTTTTTTTGCCAATCTTGTTTTTTCTTTTTGTCATTTCTTTAGGCATTATAATATTAATTCTAAATATTATTTCATTGTTGCATTAAACAAACTTTATCTATGTTATCTAATGTACATTAAAACTTTATCTAATGAGTAATTAAGTATTTATTGTAAAGTTATATTTTGACAAAATATGACTTTACTAAATTTTTGTAAACATTATTAAAGTACACTACAAATATATTGTAATTAGATTAAAATTACACTTTAGAACCTGAAGTATAAATTAAGCCTTTTAATCGTTAAATTTTTAAATTTAACTTAAAATTTAAATTAAATTTGAAAGTAAACTGATTAAAGTATGGACAATAATATTAAGTTAATAATATTATTAATATGAAGTTTCCGATAGACCCCCTCTACCAAATGAGGCGTAAAATTGCCGAAATTATGTACCTTTTTTGTGCATTGTAGTAATGAATGTGTGCATCCAAATAATGCAATAAAATTTGGCAAGAATATAGAAAATAGATATAAAAACAAACGCAAATAGTTTTAATAGTACGCACTACCTTCCTTCGATAGGAATTTAACGAACGATCGACATCAAAAATTTTGATACCCATTAACTTTATATAAATGTAAGTAACTTCAAAAACAGCAAACACTAATAGAAAGTATAATTATTTCAATTTTTAAAACATATCTAAAGTGATATTAAATTCTAAAAAAAAAGACTAGAAAATACGTTGTTACCACACTTACTTTGAACGGACTTTAAAAAACGTGGAACAGAATTTTGGCACAAAAATCGGTTCCGTAAAACACGGAATTCTACGTACCTATATATATATATATATATATATATACATATATAAATATATACATATATAAATATATATATGTATACATATAAATATATGTATATATATATATATATATATATATATATATATATATATATATATATATATATATATATATATATATATATATATGTATATATATATATATATATATGTATATATATAGTTCTATAGATTGTTGCATAAAAGTAATTCTTACGCCAACTCATACTTCACTTTTAATTACTTTTGACTTTCGTCAAACATTGTCAAAAAGTTAAAACCATTAGTTTAATTACAAATTAATCCCTTTTTTAAAAAACCCAAAAATGCAAATTTAATTGACCAAAATGTTTTTAAAAACATTCTGAATGTTTTTAACAATATAAACAATGTTTTTATTTTTATTTTTTTTACTAAAATGTTTTTATTATTATTTTTTTTACTATAAATCATGTGCGGAGTGTCGCTACATTGACTATCTTATAGCCTGACTTGCAACAAAGTGCTTCTACATCGACTGACAAATAGCCTGACTCGCAACGGAGTGCTGCTATATCGACTGACAAATAGCCTGACTCGCAACGGAGTGCTGCTACCAGGGATGCGGAGTCCCAAAAGGACTCTGGCTATATATCTCTACTTTTTCCAAGTCTGTAGTGTCCAGAAGCTGTAAACATGTTTGTTAACTTATTATGTGCTATAATAAAAAAATTCATGAAATTTAATGACTTGAAACTTATTGTTTGTAAGCCCAGAGTCCCAGAGTCCTTGCCACCATTATACCTATATACTCCAGGCTCAAAAAACGATTGTTCCTCTAGCCTAAAAGTCTTAATTTTTTTCCTATTAGTAGTCCATAAACTTATTTACATTTTTAGAGCACCTGGATACCAAAAACTAGGATAAAGTAATCTTTTTGTAACTTTCAAATCCAGAGTCCTTTTTGGGACTCCGCATCCCTGGCTGCCACATCTACCACCTTTTAGCCTGACTGGCAAGGGAGTGCTGCTACATCGACTGAGGGTTTGGTTGGGGAAGGCAGTCTATCAATTAATAAAATAAAAAATTCCTGTCTTGCATTTTAATTTTTACTTTTTGTCGAAAAAATATAGAAAAAACTTTCTGACAACATATAACAGTTCTATATATATGTGTATATATATATATATATATATATATATATGTATATATATATATATATATATATATATATATATATATATACAGATATATAGACCCCAGAAAAATCGTAAATGATATATCATATGGTTGAACCCCCCATTTAATCAAAAAGTGTCTCCACAAATGTTGCAAAAATGTTTTTGTATTTACTAGAAAAAAACATCCCTAAGACACACAAACTTCACAAAATCTTAAATAGAAACACTGTAAAGGTATGCTACAGTTGCACTGAAAATTATAAAAAACCACAACAAAAAAATTATCTTCCCTAGAATTAAAAACAATGATCCAAAATGCAACTGTCGAAACAAAGCAGAATGCCCCCTGAATGGTAAGTGCAAATCCACAAATATTATATATAAATGCATCATCGCAGCAAATAACCAACCCAGCAAAGTTTATATAGGATTAACGGAAGGTGAGTGGAAAACCAGATACAACAACCACAAATCATCATTCAACAATATTAAATACAAAAATTCTACCGCCCTATCAAACTATGTCTGGGATTTAAAAAACAATTTTAATGAAACGCTTATGCTAACATGGTCTATTCTCAAATCAGTACCCCCCCTACTCAAATATTTCCAAAAGATGCCCACTATGTCTGTATGAGAAATTTACTATTATATCATATCCAAAACCTGAAGAACTGTTAAATAAGAGAACCGAAATTATATCGAAGTGCCGCCACGAAAATAAATTCTTATTAAAAAATTACAAAGCTCGCTACAAACCTGACTAACAACTATAAATAAAAATAACTACACTAATCTGCTCCATATATCTCTAGGCTAACTAATAAACTACTCACATACACAGCTTTTGAAATATATTTCATAATATTATGTATATTTTTATATCAATTTTAATTCTTATTTTCTTATTTTTATTTTATTATCTTTTAATACACAAATAATACACATTAACATATAAAAAATATTTTAAACAACATTAAACATATAACTAGTTCACATTTATTAGCCAACTAAAAACAAATTAAGAATATTATTAACCTAACTACTAATCTATTTCCGTCCCGTAACGATCTAAAATACAAATATAAACCGTAACGTCCACTAAACAAATCGTAGCAAAATTAAACTTTTACTACTTGCCTGATGATTGTGATAACACATGAAACTCAGAGTTACAATATTAAATTATATTATAAACATTAGCATTTAGCTAATTTCTGGTACTGCGGGTAACAGTAACATATATATAATATATATATATATATATATATATATATATATATATATATATATATATATATATATATATATATATATATATATATATATATTCGGCAATGTCAACCTAATTGCCGATCTGAATCAGATCTAAACCCCGTCAAGTGCTGCAACTGACAGGGGTTTTGTTTTTTTCAGAAAATATATTTTGATGAAAGTTTACAGTGAAAACTATGCTTTGCAGAGAATGAAAAAATTATTTTACAAAACTCCCTAATGTAAAGCATATTTTGCAGGGAATAAGAAAATTTGTAAAGTTAATTGGTTCCTCACTACTAAAAACAGCAATCTGATTCATTTAAAAATTAACTCTGTAGTGTAAACAAAACTTTGCAGCATCTGCAACAGTTATTTGATTGGTTGCAAATGTACATTGTTGTATCAGGATTTAAATAAAATATTCTCAAAAAAGTATACTATCGTTAAATCATGAGAAGTAGAGTACAATATCAAACCCTTTTTGAGTTTTAACATTAAAGCATGGCTTAAAATTTGATAGAAAATGTTCTGAAAAGATTTGAAAAAGTTATGTTAATTCAAGACATTACAGCAGTGTTTTCCAGCTCGAAGCAAAAGTTGCATAACCTTTGTTTCTTCTTTTTTTCATATATATGTATGTGTGTGTATATATATATATATATATATATATATATATATATATATATATATATATATATATATATATATATATATATATATATATATATATATATATATATATATATATAGTAGTGTTGTATTTACATTAATGTTTTCATGAAATGCATCTGAATTAAATAACACTAATGCAACACATTTAACATTTACTGATTAGGATTAGTAGACAGATTCTTTGAAATTAATATTAAAAGAACTCTTTTCTTGCTTCTTAACAAACAAATGATTATTATTATTGTTATTGAGTCATCTAGCGACAGAGATGTATCCAATTCATTTGCAATACTAGTGTCCAATAGATATTCTATAGCCAAGTGGGCACGGCACATAAAAAAAACATCTTTTGAATGTTTAAAATATTTTATTTTTTGGGTAATGTGCCAAGTGATCCTACAATCTTTTGTTTTAATCAATTTTTAGTTTTTCTTAATGGTTGTTCACCTTCTGTGGCAAATAATGGCATTGTGTTCAAAATTCAAAAAGTCTTTGTTTTAATTCTATTTAATAGTTGAGAAGAGTCATCTGCTCATCACGATTCTTTTTTGTTTTGTTAAAGCTAAACCATGGCTTTAGGGCAGCAGTGATAGTCCTGTAGTTTTTCAATTACTTTTATAGTGGCAATCTAAGCTGATTACCTGATCTACAAAAGCATTTAAAGCTTCTATCTAGCGGGACTGCACCTGAAGAATAAAAAAAGATCTTACATTTTAATTTATTTATTAAAATAATCAATAAAACTTATACATAAAAAGTTTAGTATTGATAAAGGTAAGCAACACAAGATTTTCCAATGTTTAAGATCAACATTGTTGCAACATCCATTGACATTGATAACTCATATAATCCTGCCAAAATCAATACATAATTTAATATAGTAACAAATGCAGTCTCGAAAGTATATAGGAGTGGTACAAAAAGTGATTTTGAAGGGATGCTGCTAACCACTTTTTTCCATTATCAGAACATTTGTTCTCCAATTACTACACATTGTTGTATACCAGCTAGCCAGCTAGTGATCCAGTTTAACAGCTAGCCTCAAATTAGTAAGTGACCAGGATTGATATTTAACCGGAGCTGGGGACGGGTTTGATAAAATATAGCTGGGGCCGGGTTTGTGACCAGGGCTGCATAAACATTTATACATCCTAAAGTATATATTTTTTATTCAAAATTCATGTTATATTTTTTATATATATGCATATATAATCATCCTTATGATCAACATGATCATCATAATCATTATTATCATGATGATGATTATCATCATCATATCATCATTATCATGATCATAATCATCATCATCAACAGCTTAAAAGAGGAAGGCTAAAGGCTGATAATAATTATCATGAAGATTATGATCATCATCATGATAATGATCATCATCATTATCATTAACATCATCATCATCGTCGTCATCATCATCATCATCATCATCATCATCATCATCATCATCATCATCATCATCATCATCATCATCATCATTAGGTTTTAGCCTTCCTCTTTTATGCTGTTTCTCTAATATAAACAATCTAGAGTATTTTTTTTTCTTAACTAAAGCTCATTCATACAGTATGTAAAGTACTCTCTTCATGTTTTCCTACTTCTACCACTACCATTTTATACTGATCTGCTACCTTTACATGCTGATACTTAAATTATATTAATCTTTTCTAACAAATGTTGTTCAATAAAATGTTTTTTCTAATCTGTCTAAGGTTATGCCTCCTTTTCTTGTCTTGCTAGAGTCACACCATACATCCATCTAATCATCTTCTCTTTCGGCAAATACTACATCATATAAATACTAAAGTTTATATAACAATGAAAAGATATTGTATGCCAGCATATTATTAAATAGCAAACATATATGTTTATATCTGTAATATGTATGCATAAAGTGCATCTTGGAAGCTTATGCTCCTTCTGGAATAAAAGCTTGGAAGCTACTGTTCCTTCTCTTCAATATTAAGTAAAGCCTCATTCTACTCTACATTTTTTACCTTCTTGAGCAGTTGCTTTATTATACAGTAATCATTTTTTTGATCTTTTTTACAAGAACATCTCTCTTATAAACAAGTCCTTTTATAATTCCAAAAGCCAATGTAAAAAGGTCCTGTCTGATGTTAAGCTTTGTTATTCTAAGTTTACTAAATCTTATTTCTTTCTCAGATGTTAGGTTCTAGAGACGTTAGGTTAGTCTTGAGCAGTATCATTAACTAAAGTTAGTCTAATATTTAATCTCTAACACAGGTCTGATCTTTTACTTCTCCCCAGAATAAAGCAGAGTTATTTGCAAAAAAATCTTACTCTAATATGACTCTTGAATATAATGGCCATACTCTTCCTGACAGTTAAACAGACTAACTTTTTTGAGAATATTAAACTATTTCTTTCTGACTGCAGTAGTAAAGTTATTCTTGAGGGCCTACCCTCTTCTTTATTTCAAGGAACTTTAAGGATACCACAAGACTCTATCTTTGCTCCTGTATTGTGTCTTATCTACAATAACAATCTTCATGAAATCTAAAGTGGCTCTATTTGCTGATTACTCAACTTCATTCTCTTGTCTTGACAAAAACTCTTCACTTTTTGATTGCTTATAACAAGCAGACAAAGACTAATAGGCACATTGTAAATGTAATTAGACCTGCTTTAGAACAAGCAGCCGATTTTAAATCTAATCTCTCTTCTGTAACAGTCTAAAGCTTGCAGTGGCTTATGAATTTAAATTCTGGACTTAAAATCCACAATTTTTGTTAGACAACAAAACTCATTTATTTACTGCAAAAAAATATTGCAATATTGTTGGCATTCATGTATTAACGAATAACAACCCTCTTACTCTCAAACAAAGTCTAAAACCACATTGTAAATGTAATTAGACCTGCTTTATCTGCCAAGCCACTCTCTCATTGTTGTAAGGTTGCATTACTCTCTTTTTTCTACAAATACAATCATGATCAATGCTAAAAACGAGCTATTATCTCTATAACAATAAACAAAAACTCATTCTTGCTTGGCTTTTTATTTAACAAGGAGCATCCTTTTACTTTATCTGTCCCTTCATGCTATATCCATTTATTTTTTTGACTGAAAATTGAAAAATTACAAGTTTTTTATAATTTTACAAAATTAGGTTAGGTGTCACTCATATATTTAAAAACTAGTCATTGGAGGGACACCTAAATAAAACAAAACAAAAAAAAATCAACAGCAATAATAATAAATAATAGTATGCGTAAATTAAATTAATTTAAAAATAATAATAATAATAATAACAATAAAGCTATAATAAATTAAATAATAAGACAAAAAGTATGAAAATACTCAATTAATAACAACAGTAAACAAAAATAAAAACAATTAGCAAAACAGCACAAATAAAAACAAACTTTACTCAAACGAAAAGGCAAAACAATAAAACTGCAACATGAAAATGCAAACAAAAACCTCTACAAAATAAAATAAAATTAAAAATACTAACAATCTTGAGTTATTTTAGGCATAAAAAGAAATGTGTAGACAAATTAGTAAAATAGAAAAACAGCGAACAACAATAAAAATAATTGGCAACAACAGCACAAATAATTACAAACTTTACACAAGCAAAAAGGCAAAACACAAAAACTACAAAATGAAAGCAAAAACTACAAAACGAAAATGCAAACAAAAAACTTCTACAAAATAAAATAAAATAATAAAAATCATTTGTTATTTTTGGCACAAAAAAAAAAAGGTGAAGAAAAATTGGTAGCGATTTACAAATCAGTGTTTGAATTTTCTTTCGTTTGTTTTTTTAAGTGTTAACTTTGAGTGTTTACTTTTTAAGTGTTTTTTTTTTAATATGGCTTTTTTTTTTTTTATTCTTCATTTTCTTTTGATATTTTTGAATTCTTTATTTAAACAATTGACAATTAAATCAGTTTTTAATTTTCCTTTTTTTTCAACGGTTAAAAAAATATGACCGCCATCTACGATGACCTTGCAAAGAATAAATGAGTATATAAATGCTATAAAAACTTTCATGCTATAAAAACTTTTTATTATTTCAGTATTTTTCCTTGATCATCAAAAAAACCTTATAACTTAATAGTGGTTACTTGCAATCTTGTTGGAAGTAAATTAGAGTTTAAAAATATATAAATGAATGCCAGTATTTAATAAGTAGTAAATGTAAGCATAAAATTATAATATATTAAGTATTATAATTTTTTTTCTATTAATCTGTTAATCCCTGCTAAATCTTACAATTTTGCCGGGACTGGGGTCTTGGTCACCTACTCAAATGCCATAGATACAAACCTTATGATTAAGTCATTGTGTGACACTTTGTTAAATGCTTTGGCAAAGTTGGTAAAAATTGTGTTAACCAGGTGTCACGGTAAACTCCTTTTGGCAAAATGTTCCGGGATTCAGTCAGGTTTGTAAAGCAGCGTTTGTCATATACAAAGCTGCATTGAGACTTCAAAATTAGATTGTTTACAGTATTTAAGTGTAGAAAAAGCAAAAAAAAGTTAAAATTTAATTTTTGGCACAATTTTTTTGTACTTCATCTTCTGAAGCTCCTATTATCTTTGTGCTGGGACAAGTATGCCCCTTTTGTCCTCCATTTTGGCAGCCCTGTGTATATAAATATATATATATATATATATCATTGGTTCTATCCTTGGCCCTATACTCTTTTTAATTTACATTAATGATCTTCCAGATATTCTCACATGCATCTCTTTATCGAGCTCGTCACTTTCTTACTTCGGATTCTATTCTCTATCTCTATAAATCTCAAATCCGGCCTTGTATGGAATACTGTTGCCATATCTGGGGCAGATCTTCTAATGATGCCCTTTCTCTTTTAGACAAGGTGCAAAAACGCATTGTAAACATTGTTGGACCTCCAACCATTATCACATCGTCGTAATGTTGCTTCTCTTTCTCTTTTCTACAAATACTATAAGGGGCACTGCTCTAAAGAGCTAGCGTCTCTTGTGCCATCTACTATAATTCATTCTCGTGTTACTCGTCATTCAATTAAGTGTCATCCTTTTTCTGTGACTGTTCCTAAGTGCTCCAAAAACGCTTATTCGTCTAGTTTTTTTCCTCGAACATCAGCTCTTTGGAATTCTCTTCCTTCATCTTGCTTTCCAGATTCATATAATTTGCAATCTTTTAAATCGTCCGTCAATCGTTATCTTGCTCTACAATCTTCATCTTTTCTCTTTCAGTAACTTCCAACTTTAATTAGTGGCTGCTTGCAGCCTTGTTGGAAGCAAAGATGTTTAAAAAAAAAAAAAATATATATGTACACACACAGCAAACCTCAAGTAAGAAATATAAACTAGCAAACATCAAGTAAGAAATATAAACTATTTTAGTTTATATTTCTTCACACACAGCAAACATCAAGTAAGCTATAATAATCAGTCCGCTATTATAATCAATAGTCCAGTATAATAATTTTTTTTGATATTTTTTATCTCGGGTGAAAAAACTGAAGAAAAAAGTTTTAACATCTGACTACTAAAATACGACTAATAAGAAACGGTCTAATTAAAAGAAAATTAATGGAAAAAAAAGAAGAGAAATTTTATAAGCTGTAAAAAAATATTGTTAAGTAACTTTAGTAACAAAGAGATATTGGTGAAGAAATATCTTTAAACACTACTTTAAAAGATTGTCATTTTTGTTGTAGTCGATATCTGTTTCGCGTCATTTTTTTTGTCAATCAAACAAAGGTTTCATTACACGAAGTAAAGAAGTCGAAAGCCATATTCACAAAGAAACGAATTATATAAAATATTTTATAAAAAGAAAAATATTCTATCATTCTCTCTCAATCTTCAAGTAAATTTAGTTGAAAAATAAGTTGAATGTTTAAGACATGTTTTTATTGTAATTCATTATACTAAGGGATCGTCCATAAATTATGCAACTAATGAACAAAAAAAAAGATCAGAAGTTTTCCCTCGCAGAGCTTGTAATTTAATAAAAAATCAAAATAGCTCATTAAGTTGAATGAAAATCGCAGCAAAAGAAAAAGAACTTAAGATTACTTACTTTTTTTGAATAAGTTTCGCATTGCATAGTTTATGGTTGATTCCTAGGACTTTCTTTCTTTCCTGTGTTTACTGAAAAATGGCAAAAATTAATTGAGTCAGGCTTCTATTTTATTTTTTTCTTAATTTTTGCCATATTTAAGAATCCTATTAGTTAAAATGCTAAATAACAAACTGATGACTAACTTAGTTTTGAATTGTGTTTGCATTAAGACAAGTAAAACTAAGATATGGGTTTCTCTCTCCAATCACAAAAATTGTTACTTACCCCCTCCTTTACCCTTTTAAAACTTTTGTTTGTTTTCACAGTAGGCGAGTTACATCAATTACAACATGACCTATGTAGTCGTGGACAGGAAAGGCATGTAATCACAAGCTCTTTATGACCATATATTTAATTTGTTTTTGCTACAACTTTTTAGATTTTTGAAAATGTGTTTAAAATGTCTTAAATAAAGTAATAGTGAGAAATTGCAAAAATTGTGAGAAATATAATGATTGTGTACTATAAAAAACATTTTATTTAAATTATTGAAAGATATTATATAGTTAAAAAGTTTATTTTTTAAGACAAATATAAATGTTGTTAAAGTAATTTGTACAATTAGTTTTATAAACAAAAACAATTTGTTTTATTCACATGTTCAAAACAATTTGTTTTATTAATTTTATAAGCAAAGGTGAAAAAATGTGTTTCTATAAACTTTTTTTTAATTCATAAATTTAATATAGTTGAAAAAATAATGTTTTTGTTTTTATTTTGTCAAGTTTCTAATTAAATATTTTTATATTGCCTCTGTAGCAAAAAAACACTTAGTTAGAAAGTTTACAAGACAACAACTGCAACAAATATTTTAAATGCTTTTAAATAAATTAACAAATTTTAATGATTGTTTTAAATATTAAACATAAATTAATGAAGAATATTATAATAAAAAAGTTAATTTAAATTTTTTTGCATTTTATTATGTTTGAATACAATTTTATGAATTATTTTATTTTATGATAAATTTTCTATTAAGATGAGTTCACCTAATATTATATAAACATTAGAAAAGATCAAAGTTATTTAACCTTAATGTAATAATAAGCATAATTAAATAGTTTTCTACTAGAGTTTTAACTTTTCAGTTTTATATTAGTTGACTTTTTATTTTTAGCTATAGTTTTTAATTATTATTTTTTTAAATTTCTCCTTTGTTAAGATTTCTTTCCTTATTTAATAGTTAAGCTTATTATTTTGTCAGATTTTTTCAGCGAGTTTTTGAAGCGTTAAAAAGCCATGGTCAGGCTATTAAAAAAAATAATTATATGCTTGGTTAGGTATCTAGTGTGATCACATGCCTTTCCTGTCCAGAACTGCATATAGCACCTTTTTTTTGATGGGGTAAATTAAAAACCTGTGTTCGCCTGATATATATATATATATATATATATATATATATATATATGTATATATATATATATATATATATATCACAGTTCACAGTGGTTAACAGTGGGCCAAACTGTGGACATTGCTCAAAATTAAGTTAGTTGTTCTTGAAAGCCAAATAAATTTACAGTTCATTAAAAAAAAAATTATTTCAAAAGCATAATTTGTTCAGAAAATATACTAGTTTGAATAATGTAAATTTGTTAAAAAGATAGGTAGTAGGTGCATGTAATACATAAGTCGTTTTCGGCATTATATAAGAAAAAATGTCACTATATAAGCAGTGCTAATGTGATAATTGTATGTAGAAACAATCTTAGACTACAGTTTATGAAAATGTGAATGTTAACTTCATAGATTGTTGCACAAAATTTTTTTTACATGTAATACCTAATGAAACAACTAAAATTTTGCTAAATTTTAGTGTTTTTTAACTAATTTTTTATCAGAAAAAATAATTTATCTCAAAAAGTGCTAAGTTGTAACTAGTAAACCCATATATTTTTAAACTCCTATAACAAAAAGGAATAAGATGCTTTTTAACTAAATTGTGCCAACTTAGCACTTTTAAACAAAAAAGATAATAGAATGGTGCGGCCGTGGCGCACTGGTCAGAGCGCTTGCTTTATAAACAGGAGACCGAGGTTCGAAACGAGCTCTGGACAAATTTTCACGCCACGGTATGGAAGGAGGCGTGAACTTCCCGGTTAAATGCACTTCCGCGGTGCTCTGTGACAAGACCGTTAGGACTTCTTGGGGCACCTAAAAGAAAAAATTTAAAAAAAAAAAAAAAAGAAGAATGACCCTACCCCTTTAGTTTAAATTTTTGTAAAATATATTAAAAAATATTAATGCAAATAGTTTTACATTATTTTGTACATATTTTTTAAAGATGTAGTCAGTAAAAGTGTATGACTTGAAATTAAAAAAAGGATTAAGACCAATTTTTGACCAACACCGATACCGATTGCCCTCTTTTTTACTAAAAGTTTATCTTTGATCAAATTTAATCTAGTTAGTACAACCATTAATAAAAAAAAATATTGCAGTATTTAAATCTGTTTTAGAATGAACAAATTGCAAGAGTTAAATCAAAACTGAGGGCTTTGTGGTGTATATAGTAATAATATAATATTTTTACTTATCACGTAAACTTGTTTATATTGTTTATATTATATTGTTTAAAGTTTAAATTATATTATTTAAAGTTTAAATCATTTTGTTTAAAAAGTTATTAGATAATGAATAAAAAAAAAATTATATCTTTAGTTTAGCTCACTGAATTTGACTTATTTGAAAATAAACAACCAAAAACTATTTTTGCAAATATAACAGGTTTTAACTATTTTTCTATTGATCTAAGAGGAATAAATGGCCCACAAACAAAACGAAATTATGGAGGAGGAAGTTTAATGGTTTGGGGTGGATTTTCTTATTCAGGAAAATTGACTCTGTGTTGTGGTTTACCTAAAATGAACTCGATAAAGTATGCAGAAATGTTGGATGATGTTCTCATAACTTATATGGATGAAAACATGGACGATAATGCCATATTTCAGCAAGATAATGCTGCAATTCACACATCTAGGCATTCTATGAAATAGTTTAAAGACCACAACATCCCGGTTCTCGAATGGCCAGCTTGTAGCCCGGACTTGAATCCAATCGAGAACGTGTGGGGAATGCTATCAAGAAAAGTTTATGACGCTAAAGCAGCCGGACACCAATTTAAAACTGTTACTGAGTTAAAGTGTAAAATCCTTGAAGCATGGTCCGAGTCGGATCAAACTACACTTCAATGACTAGTGGAGTCAATGAAAGGCAGAATTTTTGAGGTGATCCAGTGTAATGGAGGACATACGCATTACTAATTTCCATTTTTTAATGTCAAAAATATGACTGCGTCTGTAGATATATTCCAATTAAAAAATGTACTTTTGTATATCAAACATACTATCATGTTAATAAAGACACATAGAAAAATTTTTTTTGTGATTTTTATTAGCCCACAACACAACAATTATTTTGATAATAACTTGCATGCATATCAGTTGACAATTCATAGAAAAAAATTAAGACAAAGAGAAAAAAATTGATGCGTCTAAACGAATATGCCTCAGTGTGTATATATATATATATATATATATATATATATATATATATATATATATATATATATATATATATATATATATATATATATATATATATATATATATATATGCATATATATATATATGCATATATATATATGTATGTATACGTATATGTATATATATATGCATATATATATATGCATATATATATATATGCATATATATATATATATATTTATGTATACGTATATGTATATATATATATGCATATATATATATATATATATATGTATATGCATATATATATATATATATATAAATTTAAATTAAACAAACCATAAACTGAGAAGAGAAACAAGCTTAACCAAGAGAAACAAGATTAACCAATAAAAATAAAAACATATAACTAACATATTTTTTATTTAGAAACGTCTCCATTAATAGTTCAAACTTAATTTAATAAAAAAGCGTTTCAATTAATTGTTTAAAGCTAATAATTTATTCTATATCGCTGCATTGATGCAGTGCTTACGTTGATTAATTGTGTCTTTTATGAGATGTGACTGATATATTTGCATTAGATTGGTAAATTATTATCCACTAACAGGATCCTGTTAATGGATAATAACTTTTTATCTTTTAATTACTTTGTAGATATTAGAAAATATCAAAGTTTAAAATTTTTAAATAATTAAGTTTCGAAGTGATTAAATATTCCAAATGAAAAAAGTTTGGTACTTAAAATGCGAACAGCATAACGCTTCATAACAAGGCCTTAATATGTATACCATGAGATGGGGTAATATTGCCACATTTTGACAGTTTTTTCAATAGCTTGCTAAATATAAGAGCTATAAACTTGTAGATTTAATTCAAGAATAACTCATATAAAATGCACATTATAAGTACAAATCAGCAATGTAGCTTTAAAATTTTAACCAAAGTTTATTAATGAAAATCATTTTTGAAAAATCCCAAATTAGTGTAATTAAGCCATTTAACAAAAAAGCCTAGTTTAAACAACAAAATATTGCAATACATGTTTATGAAAATAAAGGAAGTTTTCAAATCGCAAATCTAGATTTTTAAATAAAGTTCAAAATACAAATACAATACAAAAATTTTTAACGAATTGCAAAAGTATTTAAGTTTATGATGTTATCTGGATGCCATGTGGCTTTTCTGTATATTATTTTCTTGGAGCCTGGGTTGTGGCTAAGATTAGTTTTGTCATAATTCATTACATTAGAAGGACAATGTGCTTACAGCTAAAAGCTGTTCTTCACTTACAGCTGTCTGGCTTTATACAATGTAATGACTAATTCTCTGTAATTAGGTGTAATTAGGTTGTGGTGCCTTTTCAAGAATCCTTAGGCTAAATTTCAACCAGAGTTGTTTGTAAAGGCTGAAACAACTCTCTTTTGTTTGTCAAGGGTACCTTTGATGAAATGTCTTAATATAGCCAGATGCCAAGCAAATCAGATTCGTCAAGCGTAATTACATTTTGAGCAATGACAAACACTTCATTTGCAGAAATGGCAGTTCCACCAGGTTTCCACATATTTTGGTCTAACCACTTAGATAATTTCTAAGAGTTGATCAGGAAACTTAGATCTCAGAGGGCTTTTTAATGGGAATATTAGCAGCTATGGCTTTCATAGCCTTGTCCATTGCTCTAAGAGGACGTTATTGCATCTGTAACCTTGCTTTCGTTTGTAAGTCCCTGTCTCAGGCTACATAATAGTATTGACAGAGGTTATTTGCTGGCGATATGTCAACATAACTAATCAGGGTTGTTTGCTGGGGATAGGTCAACATAACTGATCATAACAGAAATTGGTCCACAATTTGATTACATTAGGCATTCAACAATTTCATCTCAATTTTGAAACATTTTTTAACTTCTTTCCTTAATCAACTGAAGTTTTTTTTTTGGCTTTAAATTTTAAGCTCATCAACATCATCTTTAGATTATCTATAAATATATTTTTAATTTTTTTTTATTTTTTTTTTTTATTTTTTTTTATTAAAAACTAGTAAATCAAAAAAAAAATCTTTTTTCAAATCCATGCTTTATGCAAGCAGAATTCTATTGGGCCTAGAAATTCTTTTTTTGTTATCTTTTGTAGAAGGAAAAATTACTGTTTTTTTTTTTTTTTAAATTTAAAAATTACTGTTTTTACTAAATTTTTGTTTTTTAACTTAATAACTTAAGACTTATTAACTTAATAACTTAAAACAATAGGTTTTTAACTTAATAACTTAAGACTTATTACTTAATAACTTAAAACAATAGGTTTTGAATCGCTGCGCTTTAATGTCTTCGAAACTGCAAATAATTTGCAAATCAATGATTTTTGTGACGTAATACGCAATTCATATCAAATACATAAAATGTATGGAAAAATACAAATTAAATTTTTGTTAACTTAATTAACTTTTTTTGGTCAAATTTTTCCATTTCCTTGTATTGTCATCGAAAATGATTAAGTGTGCAAAATTTGAGCAAAATTGGTTGAGAAAAAAGCTTTCAAAAATTGATTTCAAATTTTGTGGCACACAAACATATATATATATATATATATATATATATATATATATATATATATATATATATATATATATATATATATATATATATATATATATATATATATATATATATATATATATATATATATACATATATATATATATATATATATATATACATATATATATATATATATATATATATATATATATATATATATATATATATATATATATATATATATATATATATATATATATATATATATATATATAATATATATATATATATATATATATATATATATATATATATATATATATATATATATATATATATATATATATAGAAAGTAACCTTATATAAAGCATGAAAAAAGAGTTTTGTCATTGCTCATAGCAGACTACTGCTGGTTGCTCGTTGGAGCAACCAGCTGTAGTTTGCTAACATGGCGCTACTCCATCGTCCTTGGTATTGTGATTCCATTAAAGCAATTTCCTGATGGAAACACTCTCCATGCTCATCACTGACCTTGCCAAGATATTCTGGAAAAAAGTCGAGAATCAAGAATCAATAAGATGAATTTTAAGAGACATCTTACATCCCATGTTTGTTGTTTTTTTTTAACATCTTCGCATCCAATAAGGCTGCAAGTAACCACTAATTAGAGTTGGAAGTTACTGGAAGAAAAAAGATGAAGATTGTAGAACAAGATAACGATTGACGGACAACTTAAAAGATTGCAAATTGTATGAATCAGAAAAGCAAGATGAAGGGGGCGAATTAGATGAAAAGATGAATTATATGTCCTTATTTTGACTTAACATTCAATGTACATTTTGACCAACAATACTTATAAGTTTTTTTACAAAGTTTAGGATTATGTTAGATAATAATGTAGCTATTTTGACGAGCCAATAAATGAAAAAGGAGTTTCTGAAAAATTCATCTGCTATTGACCCAAAGACTTTTGAGTTAATAGCGGATGAATTTGGAAGGTGCCAATTTAATAGCAAACCTGATATTCAGATTTGTTTTTAATGGTCTTCATTTCAATGGCTTTTATGTCTTGGGAAACCCCTGATAATTAATTTTATAAGTTTTTTTTTTGAGATTTAGTAACTTTATTATACAGAACACGTTTAGGGGGTAGGAGCAGCCATTTTTAAAAAATATTGCTTTTAACAATCACCCTAGTATTATACATTACAACATGTTATAGTGAATTTTATTATGACATATAATACATTATATTTATATATTGTCATACCCCTATTTGTTTCAGCCTTAGCTTCTAACTAGCAAATTTTTGTTTCAGCCTAAACTTCTAACTAGCGAACTTTTGGATATTGTTGGATCACATTTTAACCTAAAAGAAAAAGAATATTTTGGATTCTACTACTATGATATCAAGTATTTGTTTTTGTTAACTGCTGGGTTTTTTTTGTTGCTTTTTTTTGTTGTTATATTTTAGTTTTTATATTTTGTAATATTTCTTGCATGTTGTTATTTTTGTTATTTTGATAGTATTATAGGAAAGTTTCTATTTTTTTATAAAGCTATAAATGTTTTGAAAGTATGTACTAACAGTTTGACTATTAGAATATATTGTTTGTAAATTATTAACAGAAAATTAAAATAATAGTAGATGCTGGAATAGTATAAAATGAAGAAATAATTGCAGAAAGACTGTAACTTAACAGAACTTATTGTGACTTAACAGAATGGTAAGTAGTATGAGAATGAACTTTGTTAGCCGAAACAAATGGTAATAGTTTGTTTGAATGGGTAACATGAGGTTATTTGTAGAATAGAGACAGAGTTTCCATTCATAGATATAGAAATATCAAGATTATTGCTATGATGCCCAACTCATTGACTGATTTATATTTTAGTTTGATTTCATTAGTTACTCTGGGTTTTAAGAAATCAGAGAGTAGAAATCTTTTTCAAGATCTGTTTTAAACCTCAAATAGTGATGGTTTTTTATCATAAATGAGAATATATAGTTACAACTTTTTTAAAATAACATTTTCACTCTTAAAAAGCCTGCAAACTAACACTATTTAAGTTAACAGAAAGCAAGATTAAAAGATTAACAAAAGGCGAGAGTTAAAACACAAATGAAAATAACATTTTTTTAAGTTGGCTTAAAAAGATGTAAATGGTATGAGTCAGTAAAGCATGATGATGCAAGAGAGTTCCAAATAATTGTTAGAGAAAAAAAAAAGAAAAAAAATTTTTTGAGCTTGAATGAGCAATTACAGTGAAGTGATGCAACTTTGCTGAATGGCAATGGATTGTGTATATGTTTTCCATGAGAGGTAACTAATAAAAGAAAATCTGAAAAGACTTAAGGTAGAAAACTCAGTAAGAGTATTTCCATTAAGATCCATATAAGAAAATCAACAATATTATGATAATTACTAGCAGTAAACATCTAAGTTTTGTTTGAGTTAAAATTTACCAGCAATTTCAGCAAATTGCAATTTCCATGCTGGCACAGAAGACACATTCAAGGTTGGACTGTTTAAAGCCATCCAGGGATGCGGAGTCCCGAAAAGGACTCCGGATTTGAAAGTCACAAAAAGATTACTTTATCCAAATTTTTGGTACCTAGGAACTCTAAAAGTATAAATGAGTTTACAGACTACTAATAAGAAAAAAATTAAGACTTTTAGGTTAGAGGAACGATCATTTTTTGAACCCGGAGTCCTTAGGTATAATGGCGGCAAGGACTCCGGGACTCTGGGCTTAAAAACAATAAGTTTCAAGTCATTAAATCTCATGAACTTTTTTTTTATAGATCATAAGTCAGCAATCATGTTTAGACCTTCTGGACACTACAGACCTGGAAAAAGTTGAGATATAAAGCCGGAGTCCTTTTGGGACTCCGCATCCCTGAAGCCATCAAAACATAAATTTTTTTTCGAAACTGAAAAAAAAAAATTTCAAAACTTTAGTACACTTTTAGTATATTTTTAACTGAAAGTTAAAAGTATACTAAAAAATTTCCAAGTTTTTTTGCATATTTAACAATTATAATATATTTTCAGATTTAAAATTTTTTTTTATCCAAAAATTTTAAACTTTTAAAATTTTTCATTTCCTTATTTAAAACATTTTTACATTTCCTTATTGCCTAATATTTATAATTAGATGAAACTTTAAAGATTTGTATTTGCAGCATTATAAAGATTTGTGAAAATGCAGCATTATAAAAATTTGTAGAATTTTAGTTAGATCGAATATCAATTTTGTAAAGATCCAAGTTTGTAAAAATGAACGTTAAAATAATAGCTTATATCACATGTTGTTGAGTATGTGGTCAACTTAATTTTATTACTGTATTGATGAGAAAAAGTTTGTTTTAATATAAGTCTTAAAAAGAGAAATTGCCAAGGCCTCACTGTGCATCTAATATCATCATTAATAATAATTAATATTGTTTCTTTGATTGCTTTTAATGTTGTTTTAAAAAACAATACAATAAAATGCGCTTGTGTTGTATGTCGTTGTATGTATATAAAGAAATTTTCTAGTGCACTTTTAATAAAAACTTTTGAATGTGATATTTATACACTTTCTGATACTCTTTAAAGTTTTACAGGTTTAGGAAAACTGTATAGTTTCAAAAAGTTTCATTAGATGATATTGTAGAAAAAGAGAGAATTTGTTAATTGTAATTTAGTTAAAAATTATAATACTATTCAAGATCACTACTTTCGAAAATGATATAATGCAACCGATTGCGGGTGTGCTGGTACTAACACCATGCAGGAATCCTGCCTGAGTTTTTTATGTTTTTGTTTTCTTGGGCCTTGTGGCAAAGAAAGTTGTTAAATCAAATTTTTTTAAGTTGTTTGCAATGGTCTTTAGATTACTTTTAACAAATTTAAACAAAATTAAAGGCTTTGATTAAATTTGCAGAAAAAGCTATAACTCCAAGAAATAAAAAGGAGGCATTGTGACAAATGATTTGAATGGAGTTTCTCGAATGAATAGGTTAATTTGCAGCGTTTCCACTTTATTAAATTTTAAAATACGCTGTTTTCTTTTAATCTATTTTGTTTAGGTTTAATTATTTTCTGTAAAAATGTTTAGATTCTCTATAAAATTATTGTTTACATTAACTAAATTAATAATATTATAAACCAGCTGTCTGCACCCATAAAATATAAGTCTTGGTAAGTCTATTCCACACTGACCATTTCTATACTTATTACTTCAATATTTTTTTGTAAGTGGTAGAAAAATGATTATATATATATATATATATATATATATATATATATATATATATATATATATATATATATATATATATATATATATATATATATATTGATATATATATTGATATATATATTGATATATATATTGATATATATATTGATATATATATATATATATATATATATATTGATATATATATTGATATATATGTATGTATATATATATATATATATATATATATATATATATATATATTGATATTTAAGACTGTTTTGTATGATAATAATAAAGCAAAACCCATAATCATAAAAGAGCCTTCAATATTAAAAAAATATTTTAAATAGAGAGATATACATATTTCGCACATAATAGACAAAATGTTTACACTCTCAATTAAATGGAAAGTTGTGAATTGTTGCAATTTGTTTGTGAGGAGTTGTCAATATTATTGACAACTCCTCTTCAAAAATGCAATCTTTGCTTCTTTGTGCAAATGTGCAAAAAAAAATCCAATCTTCGCTTGCAATGTTGCAATCTTTGCTTATGAAAAATTCCTCATTTTGACATATAAAGGTGAAAACTTGTAAATAATGAAGCAAGCTGATTTTAAAATGCAGGCACAAGAATAAATTCCTCTTCTTCTTTTTTTTGACACCGATAATTAGCAAATCTTTTATTTTTTTCTTTCATTACCATCAAGCATGTCCCACAACGCAGTATATTGTAATTTTTAGCAGTTTGCTTTTGATTTTGTATTCAATGGCTGATAATTGCTGTATAGGCATGAAACTTTAAGTCCCATAGAAAAAGTTGTTTTTTCTTCCTCGGCAGGAGTAAATGAGCAAGAGAGCAGAGAAAAGCTCTCCTAAAACAAACATGGCGAACTATGTGAGCTACTCTGAACAGATTTTCACAAGAGCTTTTGATTTTTGCATGATCTATCTGTTTATTCATTAAAAAAATTGCTTGTTAAATGAAAAATTTGATTTTATGCTTGTTACATGTATATGTTTGTAATGTTAATGTTACAAAAATATATACATAGTAAGCATCATTTATTGTGCCATGATTAAATTCTTTAGACAAGCATTATCTTTGGGTTTTCACACTAGCTATTCATTTATTTATTAGCAACGTTACTTATTTATTAGTAACGTTACTTATTTATTAACAACATTACTTGTTTATTAACAACATTACTTATTTATTTACAACATTACTTATTTATTAACAACATTACTTATTTATTAACATTACTTATTTATTAACAACATTACTTATTTATTAACAACATTACTTATTTATTAACAAAATTACTTATGTATTAACAACATTACTTATTTATTAGCAACATTACTTATTTATTAACAACATTACTTATTTGATAAAAAATTTGACAAAGAGCCATAAAATTTTTACTGCTTATAAAAAATGTTTTAAAATTTCTTTCTGTAATAGAATACAGACATTTTAAGAACTATTACAACAATCAAAAATTCCACAATTAAAGTAAATAATATATTAAAGTAATTAATATATAATATATAAAATTCATTACATAAAATAAAAATTACACTGGCTTACAAAAAAAAAAATTATTTACTTTCTTTAGTAAATGAATGTTTTTCTTATTAATTTTAACATGCCAATTTCAAATATGTGATCTATTTGCTTGTTTCACATCAAAATTTTAAGAAGACTGGAATTGAAATATTGACCACTTTAATAAATTAATATACTGAAAAACTCTAAAAGACATATTATTTAAAATATTTCATTTTATTAAAAAAAAGAAATAAATAGAGTTTTGTCATTGCTCATAGCAGACTACTGCTGGTTGCTCCAACGAGCAACCAGCAGTAATTTGCTAACATGGCACTACTCCATCGTCCTTGGTATTGTGATTCCATTAAAGCAATTTCCTGATGGAAACACTCTCCATGCTCATTACTGACCTCCCAAGATATTCTGGAAAAAAGTCGAGAATCAAGAATCAAGAAGATGAATTTTAAGAGACATCTTACATCCCATGTTTGTTGTTGTTTTTTTTAACATCTTCCAACAAGGCTGCAAGCAACCACTATTAGAGTTGGAAGTTACTGGAAGAGAAAAGATGAAGATTGTAGAGCCAAATAACGATTGACAAGTGACTTAAAAGATTGCAAATTATATGAATCTGGAAAGCAAGATGAAGGAAGTGAATTCCAAAGAGCTGATGTTTGAGGAAAAAAACAAGAGGAATAAGCGTTTTTGGAGCATTTAGAAACAGTCACAGAAAAAGGTTGAGACTTAATTGAATGGCGAGTAACACAAAAATGGATTTTAGTAGATGGCACAAGAGACACTAGCTCTTTAGAGAAGTGCCCATTATAGTATTTGTAGAAAAGAGAAAGATAAGCAACATTATGACGATGTGATAATGGTTAGAGGTTGGCTGCAAGAGCAGGTCCAACTATGTTTACAATGCGTTTTTGCACCTTGTCTAAAAGAGAAAGGGCATCATTAGAAGATCCGCCCCAGATATGGCAACAGTATTCCATACAAGGCCGGATTTGAGATTTATAGAGGTAGAGAATAAAAACCGGAGTAAGAAAGTTTCAAGCTCGATAAAGAGATGCAACCTTAGTGGATGCTAATTTTGCAATGGATTTGATATATGGTTTCCAAGAAAGATTAAAAGTAAGAGTTAATCGTTGAAGATTAAGGGTAGATGACTCAACAAGTACATTGTCGTTTATAAATATAGGAAGATCTAAATTATTGCGATAATGATTGCTGAAAAAAATTGGGTTTTATTTAATTAAAGTTTACCAGCTACTGTGAGCCCCATGCTGTAGCAGAAGTGAGATCCTTTTTAAGCTCTAATGCCCTCTCCAAACAATCAGAGAGTGTTGACTTCTTATCATGACAAGAATAAATGGTGTTATCATCTGCAAACAATCCCACCTTAGATGTGAGAATATCTGGAAGATCATTAATGTAAATTTGAAAAAGTATAGGGCCAAGGATTGAACCTTGAGGAACCCCTGAAGTTACAAAATATGAAGTTGAGTGCTGTCCATTGAGGACAACTTTTATACTATGATTGGAAAGGAAGGATTCAATAATCTTAAAGATGTTGCCATATACACCATAAGAAGAAAGCTTATGGAGAAGACCAGCATGCCAAACTTTATCAAAAGCTTTTGAAATGTCAAGAGTGATGGCCTTAACCTCTCCACCTATATTTAATGCACGATAAAACCTATCGGTTATTACTGTTAGCGAATCAGCTGTAGAACAAGAAGATCGGAATCCATATTGATGGTCAGAAAGTCATTAGATTCAAGATGAGAGATTAAGTGTTACTTAATTAAAGATTCAAAAACCTTGCTTATGATAGGAAGAAGACTAATGGGACGGTAATTAGACAAATCAGATAGCTCTCCAGAATTTTTCAAAATTGGGATAACAGATGCCGTTTTCCAGCAGGAAAACAAGACTCTGATAAGCACTTGTTAAATAGTTTTGAAAGTATAGATGACAACTCCGGAGAACACTTCTGCAAGACTATAACAGGTATGTTGTCCAGACCACAAGCTGTATACAATTACGATTTACAATTTTTCTGGGGTATTTTTTGTTTGATCTGATATTTGAGGGAGTAGTTTTTGTATCCCTACTCCCTCAAATATCAGATCAAACAAAAAATACCCCAGAAAAATCGTAAACGCAATATCATATGGTTCAATCCCCCATTTAATAAAAACGTCTCCACAAATGTTGCAAAAATGTTCTTGTATTAACTAGAAAAAAACATCCCTAAGACACACAAACTTCACAAAATCTTAAACAGAAACACTGTAAAGGTAAGCTACAGTTGCACTGAAAATATAGAAAAAATTATAAAAAACCACAACAAAAAAATTATCTTTCTTAGAATTGAAAATAATGATCCAAAATGCAACTGTCGAAACAAAGCAGAATGCCCCTGAATGGTAAGTGCAAATCAAAAAATATTATATATAAATGCATCATCGCAGCAAAAAACCAACCCAGCAAAGTTTATATAGGATTAACGGAAGGTGAGTGGAAAACCAGATACAACAACCACAAATCATCATTCAACAATATAACCCCTACTCAAATATTTCCAAAAGATGCCCACTATGTCTGTATGAGAAATTTACTATTATATCATATCCAAAACCTGAAGAACTGTTAAATAAGAGAACCGAAATTATATCAAAGTGCCGCCACGAAAATAAATTCTTATTAAAAAATTACAAAGCTCGCTACAAACCTGACTAACAACTATAAATAAAAATAACTATACTTATCTGCTCCATATATCACTAGGCTAACTAATAAATTACTCACATACACAGCTTTTGAAATATATTTCATAATATTATGTATATTTTTATATCAATTTTAATTCTTATTTTTATTTTATTATTTTTTAATACACAAATAATACACATTAACACATAAAAAATATTTTAAACAACATTAAACATATAACTATTTCACAATTATTAGCCAACTAAAAACAAATTAATAATATTATTAACCTAACTACTAATCAATTTCCGTCCTGTAATGATCTAAAATACAAATATAAACCGTAACGTCCACTAAACAAATCATAGCAAAATTAAACTTTTACTACTTGACTGATGATTGTGATAACACATGAAACTCAGAGTTGCAATATTAAATTATACTATAAACATTAGCATTTTACTAATTCCTGGTACTGCGGGTAACAGTAACATATATATTGTATATATATATATATATATATATATATATATATATATATATATATATATATATATATATATATATATCAATAAATTGAATCATGCTTTTTCATTATGGAAATTCTTTTCATATGATAAAAAATAACTTCTAATTAAGTTCAAGGAAGACAAAAAGTTGGAAAAAAGGTTCAAAAATACTATTATGGGTACATGGACAGATATAAACATGGTTCTCAAATCTATCAATGGATAGGCTGGTTCTGCAACTAAAAATATATCTGTTTATACAAAATCTGTTTATTAATTTTACTAGTATACTTGGCTTCTTTATTACATGATAAAAATTTAAGGTTATAAATTACATTTTTACTGTTGTAAGTGATATGGCTTTTTACTTTCCATATAGTGCTGTTAGATGTTTTAAAATTATCTACTTTTTGATGTTTGCAAATTTTAACTGAGTTAATCAACTCAATTAGTTTTACAATTGATTTTGGTTCCAAGTTAAAAACAAATGGTAACACCTAAATCTTATTAATTTTTTGACATGGCAATTATTCTTGAAAAATACATTTAAGTTTATTGTAACCTGATCTCAGAGAATGTTCTCAAAAAAGTAAAAGTTTTTTTTTTGAGATCAGTAATGCATGTAATGCTTACATAATCATAACGTAACATTGAAATAATAACACTTTTTAATTATTAAGGTTTTATCTATCATATGTCCTTAAATCAATACAAAAGAAATTTTAAAATATAATTTAGTAACACAACAATTCTCAAGAGAGATATTAAGTTATATTATTAAAGTCTATAAGAGTACACATTTATAAATGTGTACATTCTTCCAATCAATAAAATTATTTGTCCTCAAATCTGTACCTTAGTGACATTCTCTGATTTTGTTGAGGTTGTTTAGGAAGATAGGTAGTTTGCACTTGTGGGTAAGTTTCAATATAAAGTTCTGGACTTTTTTTGTCTATAATTGGGGGTTTCTTAGGTTGCGAGGGGTAGTCGGTAAAATGCGAACTGCAAACCAGTAAAATGCAATTGATTTTTTGTGACAAAAATTAATTGCATTTTACTGTTTTTAAATACAAAAAATGATCTAAGTTTTTAAAAATTAATTTATATTTTTATGATTTTTTAATTAAATTCTAGGGAAAACAGATGCTGGATGAGGGAAAATAAAAAAGCACTGGATCATGACTTTCAAAAAACAAATCCAATTGTTTTATATTTCTCTGTGAGGTAAGTTTTATAAAGTTTGGTATTAGTTTTTTTTTTAAACCAATAAGCAGTAAGTAATAAGTGTTTGTTTCAAAATTGTTAAGCCATGATTGTTGCTCAACTGAATTTTACTTAAGTCGACCATGTATCTAAGTACTCTTTTTACATTACTACATCCAGTTTAAGATTAAATTAATTTGTTAGTGCTTAGAAATAGTAATCAATATAAAGAGGTTTTCATTACTATAGTATTAGTAATAAAAATTGCTGTAATGACTAAGCTGCAACATTAAAGCAAATATAATGTTTATGTTCGAAAGGCTCACAGCAAAATTTTTCTCCAATCTAGATCTTGAAAGATTTTATTGTCTTTGCAGATAGAACTTTTGTTGGTAATACTTTTCTGTGAGGTATCTCTTTTTTTTTGTAAAAAAATTGCTCCGTAGGATATTTGTTAATTTTCATCCAAGTTTTAATGAATTACTTTTTAACTCTAAAGACACATGGAAAAATACTTAACCCCATCCTCGTGCTTTTTTTTTTATCTCTATCTCATTCCGAACAGATTTCCAAAAACCCACTATGTTTCTTTTAAATTTGCCCTCATCCCCACCCTGTTCTTGATAATTGCTGTGGCAAAGTGGTCAGAGTTTATTTTTGGATCAAAGGGTCAATTTTGATGCCTGAAAAAGCTATAAAAAACATTAGTGTAGATTTTTTAAGAAACTTCCACTTTAAATGTTAATCTGCTCTTTAACAAGACAAACAATTCTAATAAAAAAGTTATTCACGATAATAATGTTTATATATCAGCGTGGAAAATAATGGCCAGTCAACAGTCAATCACCGCCTGAAATGACTAAAAATTCTTTATTGACCTCCCAAAATGAATTCTTGCTGGTCATAGTTGACTAGTTGAAAAAAAAAATCAGAGATCTAAAAGCAAGGTTTGACAAATAAACAGGATGTTATTTGGAAAATGCATATACTAAAATGTTATAAAATTATTTAAATTTTGAAAAAGCGTTTCAAATAGTTTTCTTGTTAATGATGCGCTACTTTAATTGCTAGCGGGTCGTTAAAGCGAAAAATTTGAAAGTGAAAAGAAGAATACAAATTTTTTCTTTATTCCTTTTATTTTTCAATACTGCCTGGTTTCTTTGTTTTAAAAACGTTCCAATAAATTTATTTTTTATTGATATAATTATATAATTAAAAATTGAAAACTTATTAATAATTTTTATCAATATAATTCAATATTTAAACATTTTTCAATAATTAAAAATAGTTCAATAATTTAATAATAATTTTATATTATTAATTCTGCTGCTTATAATATATTTGAGTATATATTAAATTTATTGTTGTTAAATCTTTTATCTAATAATTATTGTATATTAATAGAAACCAGTAATTTTCTGCTTTACCAACCCTGAACTCATTAATTCGCTTTGTTGGTAAATGTATTGCACGTAATGTACGTAATGTATATGTAACAATGTAAACTATAATCATTAAGTTTTTTGCTTCACTTATTTAAATTAATTTTATTTTACCAATGTTAAAAATCCTTTTTTCTTAAATGATTGAAGTTCTTATTTTATTACTATTTTAATATAAAAATTTTGTATTATTTTATTAATATTATAATAATATTTTATTAATAATATATAATAGATTATGCATTTAACTATGAACAGTTTTTCTTTCATCTGCACTTTGTCAATTTGTTTTATTTTTCTCTAAATCATTTTATTTATTTTCTCGTAAGTTTTGCAAATAAATTGCAAATAAATGAATGGCTAGAATAAATTAAAAGTTACTAATTGAGCGCTTTTTTTTTTTTTTATAACATAATTAATAAAAAAATATATATATATTTTTTTTTAAATTTCGTTTATGTAAGTTAAATAATTTTTATAGTGTTACATTAAACAAATTGTTTAATGTTTTAAATTTTAATTTTTAAAATTTGTTTCATTAAACAAATTGTTTAATACTATTGTTTAATAAGAAGACGAATGTTTAAAACAATTTAAAGTATTAAATATTCAGTTTAAATAGTATCTGCAAACAAGAGTTTTTCTTCAGAGATTTATTTCAATGTTATTCGAAATTATTATATGTAGTTAAGAACATAATATCAACTGTACTTTTTTTAAAATCTTTTCTATTATTTTTCGCACAGCTTTTCCCACCATTTGCGGAGTTATTGCAATGAAATGAATTATTTTTAAATAAATTAAAAATTATCAATTGCCTGTTTATGCTTTTAAAAAAAGCATTGATTTTATTTAAAATTGTTATTTATAAAATAATTTTATGCTTTACCCTTCAAGCATTAACTTATTATTGTATTTATAAAGTTTAGTCAAGAAGAACTTTTACTAAGATTTAAGCAAAGAAAAGAGAAAAATTTTGACCGTCCAAAAAAACAATTGTCTGTCAATTCCTTGAGTTGGCTGGTCGAATTGACCGCTCGCCTTCAATTCCTTATTTTCCACGCTATATATATAGATATACATATACATATATATATATATGTGTGTATATATATATATGTGTGTATATATATGTGTGTATATATATATATATATACATATATATATATATATACATATATATATATATATACATATATATATATGTATATGTATATATATACATATATATATATACACATATACATATATATATATATATGTTTTTGTTAATTCACCTCCCCAAGGCCGAGAAGGTCACTACAGATGAGGAGGCTACTTAATTGTGGTTATAACCCTCTCTCAACTCTATAACTCCGAAACACGAACCTTGATGAACAAGATCGCTGCGGGGAGAAACAAGTTGAGTGGGGTACTACCAGGGGCGTGGTGGGGGTTGAACTTGGAACCTCTTGCTTATAAAGCGAGCGCTCTACCATGACACCACTACTGCATATATATATATATATATATATATATATATATATATATATATATATATATATATATATATATATATATATATATATAGCCTTGCATGGTAGTCAAAAAGTTTCTTCCAAAAACCGTAGTTTTAATGAGAGCCCTAATAAACCAGACCAGAAAAAGTTTAAAAACTTTAATTTTTTTTTTTTTTTAATTGATAGACAACAGGTAGTCTAACCAAATCCTCAGTCGATGTAGCAGCACTCTGTTGCGAATCAGTCTATAAGATAGTCGATGTAGCAACACTCCCTTGTAGCAGCAGGCTATAAGATAGTCAATCTAGCAACACTCTGCGCATGTTTAAAAAAAATGTTTTTAAAAACAAAAACAAAATCACTATTAATTAAAAAAAGCTTTCTAGTTATTATTATTGCGGTTTGTTAAAAAACGATAAAACTTTATGTACTTCCGCAATTAATTGTTTTAACTTTTTGATAAAAATAATATGTAGCTTAATTGTCGAGGTAGCAAAATTGTTGTTAAAAGAGACTTCTTTTAGAAGTCTCTTTCGACTATGAGATAAGGATATGTATATATATATATATATATATATATATATATATATATATATATATATATACATACACACACACACACATATCAGTTAAAGACTTTCTAGTTTTATATATTTATATAAAACAGGTAGTTTGTAACCACCTGTTTTATATAAATATGTATGTGTGTGCAGATTTTTTTTTGTTTTGTTTTTGTAGTTCACCTCCCCAAGGCCGAGAAGGCCACTACAGATGAGGAGGCTGCTTGTGGTTATAACCCTCTCTCAACTCTATAACTCCGAAACACGAACCTTGACGAACAAGGACGCTGCACGGAGAAACAAGTTGAGCGCGGTACTACCAGGGACGTGGTGGGAATCAAACTCGGAACCTCTCGCTTATGAAGCGAGCGCTCTTCCACTACACCACTACCACTCTTCCACTACACCACTACCACTACTTATAACCTCATCTGTATAAAAGCTTTAAAAGCAGCTTTCTAAGTTTGTTGATCAAGTTCTATTTGTAGATCATTTTTTGAAATAACCAAAATACTTTAATTGAATCTATTTATATTTTAGTTCAAATTATAAAATTATTTAAAATCGTGATGCATAATTATAACATTATCTAAATTATACCAAAAGCTGTAAAATAAATAGCATTGAATTCTGTTTTCAAATTAAATCTATTCAATCAAATACATTTTAACAAATGCCAAAAGAAGTTACATTTTCTGATGCAAAAAAAGGGCAAGATTGAAGCCTACAGGTGATTGGGTTTATCAAGCAGGAAAATTGCTTGGAAGTAGGGTTTCCAGTTAGAACTTTTTCTAAAAAGTTAGAACCTGAACATGTTCAAACTATTACAGAAAAAAGTTTGAACTATTTTGAACTCTATTTTAGTTATGTTAAAACACACTAAAGTAAAACAAAGTATGCGTAAAAGTATTTTCTTATTTATCATCATTAATTAGGACAAAAATAAATAACATCAATGAGTACTCTTGATAGTTTGCTTTAAAAAAGTTAGTGCATTTAAAGTTTCGTCGTTTAAAGAACTTCTTATTTTAGTAGCAAAAAGTCTAGAAAAAGCTCTCTTAACTTTTATGGATGTAGGAGGAATTGTTTGAACAGCTTTGAAAACCTAATTTTACAAAAAAGAGCAAATCTAAATACTAAGGCCTAGCTTTGCTAACTTCAAAAACAGCCATTTCCTTTTGAACAAGGTTTGTTCCAGTTTCCTGATGGTCAAGTTTCATTTCAGTGTCTGATTGTTCAATAAAAAGTTTGAGTTGTTGAGCTAAATTCAATTCATTTTTAATACTTTTTATGTTATCATTTATACTACCAGTATTTACTTCCTTAACATTATCAGAGCTATCGTCAAATGGCTGAAATAATAGCTGAATAAGATTAGTAGCAAGATTAGTCATTGTAATGTTAAAAGTAAAGTTCTAAATCATTTGTTAACTATTCCATTTGTGACTAAAACTTTAAAAGTGTTGCTTTTGAAAAAAAGTATTGCACAACAAAAATTAAGAGTAACGAAAACTGTCTAAAAAAGTCTGGGTCTAAAAAAGATTTTGTTTTTACTGTTTAAAATGATAATGAGAACCTAATTTTGATATATATACATGTTCGAATTTTTTGAGAAAAAAAGTTTGAACGTTCAAACCTGAACATGTTTAAACTGGAAGCTCTACTTGGAAGCTGAGATGCTCACCACGCTTGATCAATAATTTTGCAAATGACCCAACGAATTATTGCACAAAGCATCAAATTGGTAGAAGACTGATGCTTACAGCTTGCCAACTGTGATAAATTATGCATGCTGCTAGTAACCGCAAAGTATCCACAATACACAGTGGTGCTGATTTCAAATTGAAATGCTTAAGGATGGATGTTGAGTTGTGCAATTAACAAGTAACCCATTCTCAGATTTGCAAAAATGCACATCTCCAGCACTAACTAAAGCGCAAAAACACATTTATCTTCAATGGGTCAAGGACTACAATACTTGAAAAAATCAATCTTGATGGTTCAAATGGCTTTAATTATTACTGGCATAAAATTAGAAAAAAAAAATTCAAAAAGAAAAGCTAAGGAAGGCAGAGGGGTAATAATTTGGAGTATGTTCGATTATTTTGGAAAAAGTACCATTTGCTTTATTACTACTAAATTAAATGCTGAAGGATATAGAAATTTGTTGGATGATCATTAGAAGGATATTTCACGAAAATTTGGAACACACAAATTTTATTTTCCAGCAAGATAATGCTCCCATTCATAGAGCAAAGTCAAATATCCCATCGATCAGCATCGAGAAAGTTCGATTATTGTGATGGCCAGCGCTCTCGCTTAATTTAAATTCTATCAACAACGTATGGGGCATCTTAGACATGCTTATGCAGAAAGGAAACTATTCAAATGTTGATGAATTGAAAAAGGTAATTGTACATGTTTGAAAGAACATATCTCTTGCTGATCTCAGAAAACATTCATAAACTATGCCAAATCAAATATTTGAGGTCATTAAGAATTTCGGCAATAAAGCAAAGTATTAATAATAAATTCAAATTAGGATACACAATTTATTACAAATGAAATATTAATCAAGTTAGATATTAAGCAATTGAATAATTTAAAAATAATTATTTAATTATTTGTGAGATCTTGAATTTTTGGTGAGGTTATAAATTTGCATCGCACTGTATTTATATAAACGATTGTAGATTATTCGTTCGAGGAGTTTTGAAAATATGAGAAGGATTGATATTGGACTGTAGTTATCCGTAGTTACCTGTTAAATAATTGAGTAATAATCATTTATTTATATATATATATATATATATATATATATATATATATATATATATATATATATATATATATATATATGTATATATATACATATATATATATATATATATATATATATATATATATATATATATATATATATATATAAATATATAAATATATATATATATACATATATATATATAAATATATATATATATATATATATATATATATATATATATATATATATATATATATATATAAATATATAAATATATATATATATACATATATATATATAAATATATATATATATATATATGTATATATATATATATATGTATATATATATATATATATATATATATATATATATATATATATATATATATATATATATATATATATATATATCAATGTATATATTGTTGCTGAATTTTTTAATTAAATAGGTTAGCTCAAAAAGATTGCCGCCCAATGCAAAATCCTCAGTCGATTTAGCTATAAGATAGTCGATATATGTACTAAAACCCCTGGCAGCAGGCAATTTGGCACAGGCAGATTTTCAAGCCCTGCACCCTAAACACAGAAAAAATAAGGGTTTATGAAATCAAAACTTTCGAACATTCTTAGTAGTCTCAAAATGTTATTTTTTATTGACTAAAATAGTTTTACTATTATACATTTTTTATTATTTATTATGTAGAAAACTAACAAGCAACTAAAATTGCTTGTTAGTTTTCTACATTTTTATTTAGGTAAGTAAGCCTTTTCATTATTGAAACTATAAGTTTTCATTTTTTATTATTCTTTAAAAAACTGATTTTGTTTCTTAACTACAAATGGTTTTAAAACCTCATGTAAATTCAATCAACCACTTGATTATAAAATATTGAAGTGAGATGTTTTCTTTTATCAGCAAATAAAAGTTTTAAAAATTAAATTACAATTTGTTTTACTTTTTAGAAATTTTGTTCCAAGTGTAGCAACTCTTAAGGAAAGTCACACAGTTGAACTATTTTTTCTTCAAGTTCAAAAATTAGTATTTCAGGTATTTCCAAAATGCTTTTTGTTGAGGTTGCTTTTTTGTCTTTTCCAGAAATTATCATACACAAGCATATTTTCAGCATAGTGTTTTATAGGAGCATGTTTTTTAAATTAGCATATTTTTTACTAAAATTTCTGTTCTTAAAAAGATAATAGCAAATTTTTTTGTAGGGTGAATTAGAATGTCACAGTGAAACTATATTTAAACTTGCAGCCTATGTATTGCAGGTAGTTATTTAAAATTTTGTTTTGCACTTTGAAATATAAATGCTAAAAATGTTTAGCTTGTTAGATATTTCTTGTTGAAAATTATTGCAATATAGTTTTCAATTTTTTTCATTTAAAATTGAAATTTTTTTTTAGGCAACGCATGGAGATTTTGTTAGGTATTGGTTTAAATAATGATATTTTAATGATTTCTTGTTGCTCATTTATTTTCAATTTTTAAAGTTATCTTTTAGTAATAATATAGCTGCAAATGATTTGAAAAATCTAAATGTAATACCAATAAAGACTCAACACGAGTACCCAACACCTTCCTATTGGTAAATATTTGTTTTTTTGTTTAATTTATTTTATTAATTTTCTTTTATTTATTTATTTCAATAGTTTAATTAATTCTTTTACAATAATTTTTTTTGAGCATATTGTTTATCAATCATGTTATATTTTGTTTTATCTACTTACACATAGTAATAACTTTTATTAAAAATAAAAATTTAGTTATAAGTAAGTTAAACAAAATAACCATCTTGCTGTTTTTACTGCTTATCATTTTTTTAATTATCTTATGAAACTTTTTATAATCTTTACCTTATCATAGCATATTTTGCAGAAACACCTATATTTTTTTAATTAAAAATTTATAAAAAGATAAGTTGAATATATAAATATTTTCAAAAGACTTTATTGATGTGATTAAAAAAAAACACTTTATTGATACACAAATGTGTTGGTTTTAAAATAACAAACTTTAAATTTTTTCAATTATTATATTGAACTTTAAAATAATTAAAGAAGAATTTAAAAAAATTAAATTATTGATTTAAATAACTTTTCTTAAATGTTATATTTGTTTTAGAAAATTTAGAAATAAACTTTTTTTAAATATATGAATAAATTGCAGTATGAATTAAAAAAGAAGATTATAAAGTTTCATAAGATAATTAAAAAAATGATAAGCAGTAAAAACAGCAAGATGGTTATTTTGTTTAACTTACTTATAACTAAATTTTTATTTTTAATAAAAGTTATTACTATTTCAGCGAGTTAAAAATAATAGAACACTATTGCAATTTTGATGGCATGACAAGGGGTGAAGCTATAGTTAAGTATGCATTTTATTTTATTTTAATTAAAAATATATATTAGTTTCTTTTTTTTTTTTTAAATGCTAATTTTCTCTGGTTAAATAATCATGTATCATTTTAAAGTTACATTGGAGACGTAGAAAGATTACCTATGTATGGGAATCATTGTTACAATGTGAAGGTATTTAACTATACTTTCAATTTTAATTTTAAAATTTTAAAGGAAAAATTTATTATTTTATTTGTTCATTATATATATGTTTATATATATATATATATATATATATATATATATATATATATATATATATATATATATATATATATATATATATATATATATATATATATATATATATATATATATATATATATATATATATATATGGTAGGACAAAGATCAAAATTCCTGGATTCTTGGCCTAAGTCATCGTGGTGTGTCAGTGTTTGATATTCAAAATAAATCTTTGCCTCAAAAGGTATTTATAAGTATTAGGTTATAAATTAACATAATCTTATATATATATGTATACATATATGTATGTATATATATATATATATATATATATATATATATATATATATATATATATATATATATATATATATATATATATATAACTTAAATTGCTTGTTTAGATGAGCACTCTGACGTCACACTGAAATAGACTGCTGCCAGGGGCTTTAGTACAAACATCGACTGACAAATAGCCTGACTCACAGCGGAGCGCTGCTATTTTGACTGAGGGTTTGGCATGGGGCAGCAATCCTATATCCTTTCATATTCTTTCATTATTCTTCCTCTTTTTCTTCTTTTTCTAAAAATGCAGTATGCTTTAAAGATAAACAAAACTAGTAAGCAAATACTTATCTAAACAGGCTATAGAAGATATAGATATATATAAATATATATAATAAGTTGATTTGAAAAATGAAAAAAAAAATTACAAGTAAAAGCTTTATCCTCTAATAGTTGACATATGACATTTGTTTGGTGGAGGTTATTAATTTTATCAGAATATTTTTCAAAAGCAAAAAAGAAAAAATAAGTGTTTTGTTATATTTAAGTTTTTGCAGCATGTTCTTTTGTTAAACTAAAAAAAAAAAAAAGTGCATAGTGTATTATGTATGTCAATAAGTTTAGTGCTGAAAACATTCTCTTTCATTTCCAGTAACTTCTTGGGTACTACAAGGTTCCGCTCTGGTTCTATGTTGTTCTTCATCTTTATTAATGATCTTCCTAATAATTTTACTTCTAAATTGGCTCTATTTGCTGATAACACAACTATGCAGTAGTGGTGTAGTGGTAGAACGCTCGCTTCATAAGCAAGAGGTTCCGAGTTCGATTCCTACCATGTCCTTGGTAGTACTGCGCTCAACTCATTTCTCTGCGCAGCGGCCTTGTTTGTCAAGATTTGTGTATCGGAGTTATGGAGTTGAAAGAGGGTTATACCACAAATAAGTAGCCTCCTCGTCTGTAGTGCCCTTCTCGGCCTTGAGGAGATGAATTAACAAAAAATATATATATTCCAGTCATAATTTTTTTTTTGCTTATAACAGGCAGTTGGTTGGCAGTTGGCCACCACATTGACTTTCTTCACTCAATGGGGCCTAGATTTAATGGGTATTAATTTAAGTTATAGCAATAAACTTCAAAATTGTTATATTAAACATATTTTTCTTTTATGGCATAATGACATTCAATCAAAAAAAGGTTACTCCATTCATTTAATAAAACGTTAATAAAATTAATTTATACTATAAAATAAATATATATAAATTAAATTGATTTCAAGTTATTTTATTTCAATACTTTATGAGAATCTAAATATCATCTAGGCCCTGCCCTATATTATTTCATATTTTTTGTGCTTCTAAGAAATTTATTGGTATCATAACAAATATATGAATCGTTTTTATCTGTTGTTTAAATGACATATAATATTAAGTATTTATGACCTATAATAATATGTATTTATGACCTATAATGAGGATTATTTTTCAAAAATATTTTTTAGATATTTCGTTGGAGTCACTTAGAAAATATTTATTATAAAGATAAAAAATTTTCCATTGAGTATCGTGAAGGCCCAAGGTTTGCTTTTTATTTTAAAACTATTTATATATTTTATTTTAATTTATAAATTAATAGTGTTAAATTACTTTAAATGTCTACATTTAGATTTTTGTTAATATAAATTTATATTAATATACATTTATATAAACATTTATATTTTAATGGTGTCATTATTGTGTATATTATTGACACTTAATAATTAATCGTAAGTGTTACTGTGTTTTTATATATTTTTATTCATTTTTTATTCACAAATATTATAATCTTTGTTTAGGCAACATCAGTCAATGTTAAAGTAAGTGTTTAATTTTTTTTAGAAATAAAATATTTTTTTCTAATAAAGCCATATATGAAAGAAATTGAGATGTAGATGTGTATTTTCACATATAGATAAACATGTCTATACATTATTTGTTTATTTTTTTGTTATCATTTTTGCTTAAAAAGTATTTTTCTTTTATATATGCATATATGATTAGTAACTATCATATTTAAGTTACTTTAAAGAAAAATACCTAGAAATAAGTATCTTAAAATATCTTAAAAATATTAAAATACAAAACTTATAAACACCCAAATCATTTATGCTATTTTTACCTTTGCTATTTAGTTTGTATCTTGTCTTTGACTCTAGCTTGGGCTCAGTTTCTCCTTGTTTTTCCTTAAGTGGTTGAAAATAAGTTATGATATTTGAACTCTGTGTTCAGTTTCTCCTTACTTTCCCTTAAGTTGTTCAGAATATGTAATGATCTTTAAACTTTGTTCTAAGTTTTTCCTTCCTTTCCCTTAGGTGGTTCAGAATATGTTATGGTCTTTAAATTTTGTGCTTAGCTTTTCCTTACTTTCCCTTAAGTGTTTCAAAATATGTTATGATCTTACTAAAAGTTTTGTATTCTTGTGTGTTCTTCTACACCAGATTGATTCTGTCCCTTTGCACTGCTACTTACCACTATATTATTGCATTTCATACCTACTACTTTAAAACTGACTTTGATTTTTTTGTAATAGTCCTTGAGCTTATGTCTCTCTGTTGAGCTGATGTCTCTCTGTTGAGCTGATGTCTCTCTGTTGAGCTGACGTCTTTCTTGAGCTGATGTCTCTCTGTTAAAAATTGTGCTTCTTGTTTAATCTTCCGGATTCAGACATGAATGGTTTTTGTTTTTTTTAACAATCTTTAGTGAATTATATTTCTATTTTATTCTGCTTTTTTATATCTGTTTAATAGCCATATATTGGCATTCACTTATCAAATTTTGTAAAAATATTTAGGTATTCATAAATTTCATTTAGTAAATACTATTTTAAATATAAAAAATTATATTTTCTTTATAAGATTATAGGAAGGCTATTTTGAATAAATTTTAAAAATCAGAATTTATATTAACTTTTTCTGCACAATATGTACAAGTAAAATGCATTTCAGAAATTTTTCATTAATTGCAAACACAAAGCAATAGGTTAGATTCACACCTAAATCTACTACTACAACAACAAATACTTACTGCCTGAGTTTTAACTGGACATATCTAGTCAGATAGTTCGGTGTTATAAATTTTTACAAAACTCCCAAAAAAATATATTGAAAACAAACTGCTTATACAACTTTAATATAAATTAGTAGAAAATTATTTGTACAATCTTGCCTCATATTACTATATTTGGCTTTTTAGATTAAATACTTTTCGAAAAAGTAGTAATCATATAACAATACAAGCATGGTATTCTTCTACAACAGCTCAATGCCGTGAAATTTGGTTAATGGCTGTGTCTCAGCATCAGTTTTATTTGGATAAAAAATTAAATCAGGTTTGTTAGTTAATTTTTGTTTTGAAATTTCTTTTTTCTATAAATAGTAAGCAATGATTTTAAGCACTACTTTATCATTCCATTGCTATAAAGAATACTTTACCATGGCAATTAAACCACATTGCCATAAATAATGTTATGTTATCATATGATCAACAACAACAAAAATGTTTTGATTAACAACAACAAAAATCAATCAAACTTATCATGACAATGTGTATCAATATTAAATAGAATAATTTGTTGTAAAATCTTTCAAAAGTATTTCAACATTTTTAAATTTAAAAACTTTTCTTTGTGTTTAATGTCTAAAAATTTTTTAAAGCAAAATATCATTATTTAACATATTTGAAAAAGTTTTTTAAATATCAGATGTAATGTAGATTAGCAAGTTTTTTGCATAAATAACATGATTGGTTGTTAGATACTACTTCTTCTAATGGTGTCAAGCAATTTCCTTAAATCAACTCTGTGGCTAATTGCTATTGATAACAAATCTGATTGTTAAATAGTTCTAATTATATCTAATTAGCCAACTTTCTTACTAAGCTGAGTTTGATTTTGACATACACACAAAGAAATTACTGTTTTCCAACCACAATTTAATTGTAATCAGGTAGGCTGCATTTGTATTTAATGTGCATCAGTAATGTAATTGTCAACCTATTTGGAAACGCAAACTTTTTCATATTGAAAAGGATTGACATCTTGCCGAAAAATGAACTGCTCTTTGGCAAGAAAAGGAGAGCAATTATTTGTTGATAATAAAACATGCTTATATATTAAATCATGCTTGTTTCAAGAATTCAGGAATAAACAGGTAAGTTGTATTTAATTATAAATTAAAAAACTTTTGATAAAAGAAAAAAAAGTTATATTTAACAATTTAAAAACAGAAACACAACAAAAAACAAAAGTTATATTTAACAATTTAAAAACAAAAACACAATGTAAAGACAGTAAAAACAGATTAAGATTAAAATTAAGTTGTATTTTATAAAAAGTTAAAAATACAACTTGTTTAATTAAACAGTAAATTAACAGCATTTAGTTTCAAAAATGAGGAAGGTGACAAACTCCAAACAATAGTTGAAAAACTGTTGTTGAACTATTGTTTGGAGTTTGTCATCTTATAATGACTTCTTTAGTAATTAAGAGTTTCAGTTATTAATAATTTTTAAAAAACAAAGAATATAAATTCTTATGTCATAATTATCTAATATATATTTCAAACTTTTAATTACTAAAGAGGTCATTATAATTAATATTATAATGACTTCTTTAGTTAATAAGAGTTTCAATTATTAATAATTTTTAAAAAACAAAGAATATAAGTTCTTATGTCATAATTATCTAATAGTTCTATTAATTTTTTAATCGTGACAAAACATACATTAAATAAGAATTTAAACAAAGTTCTACTTAATAACAAAAAGTTCTATTTAACAACAAAAACAAAAAGTATATTTGTATCAATATATATTGAAACTTTTAATTGTAAATAAGTTTACAGTTTAATATTATTAAATTATTCAAAAAGATAATGAAAGAAAACAATTAAATGATTTAAGATCAATAAGAAATTGCGATAAATCAAATGTCATCTAAGCAAACAATAAATAAGTGGAGTTGTTGAACGGGAGGTGGTATCTAACTTTACGCTGCTTGATACTACTTCATAACATTCATTGGCAAAAAATGATTTCTTTTTTATTTATTTGATTAAAAAAGTTATAAAAATGACACCATAAAGTGATTTTTTGTGAAAGTTGTTTTCTAATAATTTTGGCAATTTTTCTTACAAGTTTCTTAATAATTTTTCAGACAAGGGATGTGACTGTAGGTGCTTTTTCTGTTGTAGTCAAGTTTTATTTGAGAAGAAATGAGGATCCTAAGTCTACAACCAAAAAAGGAGACCTGAAAATGTATTGTTTGGAGGGTTTGTAATTTTTTAAAGATAAAATGACTAAAATATAACTAATTTATGCAGAAGAGTTAAAATTAAACAAATAAGTTTTGATAAGTTCATTATTTATTATGTTAAATTTAAAGAAAACTTCTTATAATGTTAAAAAAATTTATAAAATTAATTGCTTATACTGAGTTCATTATATTTTCAAAAAGAATATATATTATTGCTTGTTTTTCAAGTTAAGTATTTATTGTGGCACTTGTTAAGTACAAACCTAAACATAAAAAAAAAATTTAAAAATTATCTCTAGGTGAACCACTTATTGAATAGAATTTCTTGAAATTGAAAACTTTTTCTTAATCAAGTTGGCGGTTATATTTAATCAAGTTTATAGCTACAGAATTGTAGCAGCAACAAGAACTGGTGTGTTTCCTGAAAAATTAATAATCTTCAAAAATTATATTTTTTCTTATTCAAGTTGGCTCTCTTTCTCTAGACTAAATTTTTTTTCATTTTCCAACAGAAAGAATCCTTAGAAATATACTTAATCTACTTTTAGTTATTTTAAATTTGTTGTTATCTTTTCTGGTTTCAAGTTTATTCCAATTGAAGCAATATCAAGAAAAAAAAGTTACAATAGTAAAATAAAATTTAAATAAATCTGCATAATTTACATTTAATAAATGGATTGTTTAGACTCTTGGTTCCAACAATTTAAAAAAAGAAAATGAAAATTTGGAAAAAGGTCTAAAACAGATGATGTAATTGGTGTAAAAATGGTGATGAAGATGAACTTATAAAGCAAGATTAAAATTACCAAGTTGGAAAGAATTTAGTAAGATGTTGCAAAACTTCAAGAATAAATACTGATGTTAGCAAATTGATTGATCTAGATATGTGAAAAGATTCAGTTTACAACAAATCTTGTAACCCATGAACCTACAATAATTAGCTTGCAAGACATAACTTGTCTATTTTTGCTTTAAACTCATTAACAAACTGTCATAAAGCAACTTAAGCTGGCAGTTTGTTCCATAATTTTAACACTCAATTTGTGAAGAAATTTTCACAAAGATCATTTTTGAAATAGGTATCTGTAATTGTGTAGTGATCTGGTGATCTTCTTAATATAGCTACTTAATTTTTAAAAGTTTCTCCTAAAAAAAAATTAAAAAAAAAAAATTTTTTTTTTCAGGAGAAACTTGCCTTTCAATTTTATCTATATTTTTATAGCATCTAAAGAAGTAGATTAAATCCCCTCTTTTTCTTCTTTCTGATAGAGTTGTTAAATTTAGCAAGCATAATCGTTTTTCGTTTATATAGATGTCGTATTTCCGGTATCAACTTTGTCACTTGTCTATGTATGTTTTCATACATAGACAAGTGACAAAGTTGATCTTTATATCTTTCTCCATATGAGGTGACCAAACATGAATTGCATACTCAAGCTATGCTCTGATATACTCAAGGTATGGTCTGACATAGCTTATGCACAAATGTCTAAAGGATGATTTGTTTTTTTATTTAAATATTGTTGACAATAGACCCAGTCTACTATTTGCTTTGACTACTGCCTATTTAATTTGAGCTTCCCATTTTAAATCTCTTGAAATTAATACTCCTAAATTGTTTTCTTACTCAGAAGTGCTTAAAGCTTATTCACATTGGCCAAAGGTATTAAGCAGATTTTCTTCATATAGTTTTTTTTATACATAATTAAATAATTAAAGTAATATTTTATTACAACTAAAATTGTTTTCAATACTGTATATAGATTGTTTCTTGGGCAAAAATGATTCTAAATATAGTTGTTTATTTTTAGTTACTTGTTACTAAAAATTCATCATATTGGCACTTTTCTGCTCTTTATTTTTAACCTATGAAAGTTCAATTATCTAAGCATATGACTGGGATATGAAGGATTATCTAAGCAAATCGCAAGGAATGACTAGTAGACCATGCACTGCAGGTCATATGTCATACATATTTCTTGTCTAAAATAAGGAAAAATTGTCTAATTTTTCCAAAAGCAGTTTCTAATAAAGTACCCATCTTGTGGTTTTTTGGGCTTTTTTGAATGACTGTTTTCTTTAACTATTTTCTAGTTTTTTATTGTCAATTCTTGTTCATGTGTCTATTACTTTTTTCTTTAACTATTTTCTAGTTTTTTATTGTCAATTATTGTTCATGTGTCTATTACTTCATACTTGGACAAACTGAAACATCATACAAAACTTCATACTTAGACAATTTAAAACATCACTTATTACTCCAGTAATAAGTGATGTTTTAGTTTGTACAAAAAAATGGGTTTGAATCTAATTTTAGACTGATTTTGTTACTTTCTGTATTTTTTTTTTTTTTGTAGGCTTTAGTAGTTACTTTGTGTGTATGCTAGAACTCAAACTCCTTTGTGTGTATGCTAGAATCTAACTCAAACTATTGGTCTAAACAACGAAATTCCTCTTTTTTGAAGAATTATTTGTCAGAATTAAAACATTACATGTTGAATAGATTTAAAATGTGAAAATAGTTTGTTAATATGACATGAAAAATTTGGAAAATAGACAATTGTATGTAAATTTTTTTTTAGAAATGTACTTTAAAAAAATTGTGTTCTTTCAATTAGATCCCTCATAAAATAACTGCATTCTGTCAATTAGATCCCTTATAAACATCAACTTCACCTGTGCTGAGAGAGGATGTTACGATTTTTGAGGAAAAAAATATTTCATACATGTTATCACAGAGACCCAATCTACCAAAATCATTACATAACCTCCCTATGGGAGTATCTTTACATTTTTTGAACAACCCTGTTGGACTACCAATCTATATGTTAGTAGTTATATAACTATATTATTTATTTTTCTTGTTTTCAGTCAAAGCATGCTCCAAAATCGTTAAGAGATGTTGCTAAAAGTCTATGCAAATCTTCATCTTCATTATCTTCAATGTATTCTGGTAGTATCGGTGGTTATAGTAGTAGCCTCAGTGATACTGCTTCTTTTTATTTTTCTTTGGACGGTGGTAAGTTGGAAATATTATGTTGAAATTTAAGTATTACTAAAATATTATGTGATCTTGTTTAATATATATTTGAATGTTTTTAGAAAGTACTACATCTTCTCAAATGGTTGTTGCTGAAAAAGACTTGTACTATGCATTAAAAGCTCGAAAAGAATTTCTCCAAGAGCTGTTAATTGAAAAGCGAGAACTATTAAATGAGCTCTGCCTGCGTGAAGCAGTAAGTACATTAAATGTTTATAAGTTTTTTTAAGACTGAAATAAGTGAACACATTTTTCATATTGTGAATGTCATTTATTTGATTATTTCTATTGAAAAAATTATTATTGATTATTTCTTTTGCTTTAAAAAAATGTTGTTATTTAAATATGTGATCATTAGGATTTAACTGGGCAGCTTCCAAGTGATCTTCCAGAAAGTCCTACACACCCCGGAATGCCAATGCGACGAAAGATGGGAACTAGTTTCCAGTTTGATGAATCTCTTTTTTCAAACCAACATGGCAGTGATGTAAACTTTCTTATATATTTAACTAATTAAATAATTGACTATTAATAATAGTTCTAGTTTTTCAATCATTTGAGATAAATATTTTATTTAAATTATCTTTGTGTGTGATAAAATATTTATTTTCCAAGGAGCAAGAATATGACCGGTTACTGCGTGATTACCAGATTCAAAAGCAAATTACAAATGCTGCTCAGGTTTGATTTAATATTTGATTTAAAATGTTTATAAGTTATTTTTTAATCTTTTAACTTTTTTATCTGTTGCTTTGTAGCGTATAGCTATGGATACATCAGCTCAAAAGAAAGTTCGTAAGGCCAGAAAAATTACTTATCAAAAGTCTTTAGTTAAGGTATGTGATTATGTTGTTGTTAGGATACATGTTTCATTTAAGTTCATACATAAGTATTATTAAAACCCTAAAATAAATTGACTTCAATTTACTCTCATAAACCACAAACAATAAGGAACAATTATCAAAGCTTACATTTACAACCTTTTTCTTGAAATCAGATAAAATTACTTAACTTAAAAAGCATTAATTTATTTAAAAGAAGATTAGTTTCTTGATGAATCCTCTAAAAGAGAAACTATATTTTAACTATGGGAATATTTCACTGTGGGTGCTTTCTGCTGTGAAATTATATGGAAACTCTGAGTTGTAAATAAAGAGATAAGGTAGTTGTTTTTTTACTAATAATACTCTTTACTTTAAGAATGTAAAGCACTCCTTTCATAAATACCCTACTATATATGTATAATATATATAATACTCTACATATAAGTATGGATGTTAATAATTTTAATTCATATTTTCCCTTATCTTTTTGATTGGGTGTTCTTTTCTTATCATTCATAATAAGAATACCAAAAATGTTTACTTCTCATTTAATTGTTTTTAAAGTGTACTGGAGTTTATAGTTTTTAAAGTCTACTAGAGTTTATAGTTTGTAAAGTCTACTGGAGTTTATAGTTTTTAAAGTCTACTGGAGTTTATAGTTTGTAAAGTCTTCTGGAGTTTATAGTTTGTAAAGTCTACTGGAGTTTATAGTTTTTAAAGTCTACTGGAGTTTATAGGAAATGTTAGGTAGCCTTCTTACATAAATCCTTTGTCACTTAACATAAACAAAACAATTTTATTCAATTAGACCATAAAATAATACACCATATTGAAGTGTGTTGAATTCTCATGTTTTTTTTGTCAAAATCTTATTTTGGTACCGGTTTTTTAATGTGGTTTTTTTATGTTTAAAAAAGATAATTTTCTTGGGTTTCTAGCGACTGTTTCTTTATAATAACTGTACTATTTTAGAAGAATCACTTCCTTAGATTTTCTTTAAAATGGCTGTAAGATATTAACGGATTATGTTTTATTAATTTGCATGATCAGTCTTGCTTCAGTTTCGCCAATTTTTTTCTAATTTAAAGTTTTTCAGATCATCATTGAAAATTGTTTTTTAAATTTGTTTTTCTTTATTTTACTATTTTTTGACGTGACAATGTTTTTCGAGGCTTATATTTATAAAGTTAAATAATTGAATTAAGTTAACATTAAATTAAAATTAACATTTGTTTTTTATAATTTTCAATATAAATAACAAACTGCAGACTTTTATTAAATAATATTATCATGTTATCTTGTTTGTTATATGGGTTTCCAACATTACTTGAAATTTGTTATATTAAATTCAACATTAAAATTGTTAATTTTCCATTAAGTTAAAAACCATGGAGCAACAGTTGGAATATTTAAAACGTGATGCTGCTAAAGTTACAAGTGAAGCAATGTCTCGGTTAATTAAGCAAGGTTTGTTGAAAATTTTTGGTACTTTTTGCTTGGATAAAATGTTTTTTTTAGGATATTTTTAAGTTGTTGTTTTTAGGGAAACAATAGTTTTGTTATATTATTAAACTGTTCTATATTTCAATTAAAGATAACAGTTTTTTAATTGTTGATAATTTAGAATATTTTTCTTTTAACTATTAGTTAACTACTGTATGCGACCGCAAATCTTGTAATAAGTTTGGTAATTTCAAAATAAATGTCCCGTTGGTATTTTTACGTGCATAGAATGTTTTTGTTGACGCATGAAAATAAAAGTAAACCAAAAAAACAGCCAAAAAGTAAAAATGAGTGGTAAAAATAAACCAATTGTTGACCTGGCCATGAATCGCACCATGCCCAAAGACATTTCTAAGATGCTAAACAAACTTCTAAATACTTTCTACACTGTGATTAAACGTTTTCAAATGACGGTTCATGTTAGGAGGAAGCTTGGCAGTGGTTTAAAGAAGTCAGTTTGAACTCCTCAATTGATCAAGGCTGTCAAAGGCTGTATTTCTTGGAATCCAGTAAGATCAATGAGAAAAATGACTAATAAGCTCTCAGTGAGTGAGCACACCATCAAAAATGTGGTCAGAAAGGATCTTAAGGCAAAGTCAAGAGCCAGGATTAAGAAACACCTGGTTTCCCTAAGTGTCAAAGGAAAATAATTTGAAAGATCAAAGAAACTTCTAAGCCTCTTGAAGAAGAGACAACAACCATCCTCTTCTCAGATGAGAAACTGTATACTATTGATTCTGTGTCAAACAGTAGAACCAATCGTTTTATTAGTCATCAACTGGTCCAAGCAGTCCGAGAACATATACATTCAAGACCAAACATCCAGCTTCGTTTTGATGTTCAGGCTGGTTTCATTTGATGGTCTCAAAATGCCTCCGGTTTTCATCAAATCTGGTCAGAAAGTTGACACCAATGAGTCTGTACAAATCTTGGAGAACCATGTCAAACCCTGGATTGATGCCCACTACTCTTCAGATAACAATGTGGTGTTCCAGCAAGATGGAGCACTATCACATACGTACGATAAGACCAAGAGGTGGCTCCAGGAAAACATACCAAAACACTGGTCGAAAGTGTTATGGCCACCTGGATCTCCAGATTTGTCACCTCTTGACTATTCAATTTGGGCATATATAAAGTCAAGAGCTTGTCAACGTCCCCACAACAGAATCAACTCCCTGTAGGCTGCCATCAAGAAGGAGTGGAACAAGATGCTTAAGAACTATATCCAACCCACCTGTTCAGGAGTCGTCTTGAAGCAGTGATTGATGCTGAGGGAGAACATATTGAATAAAAATGTAGTAAATATCTTTCTGAACACCTTTTAATTAATAAAAGTTTATTTTTAGCTTTAAGTTTTTATTCTGCATTAATTTTGGTCAAAAAATAATTTTTTACGAAGTTTGCGGTCGCATACGGTAAATTTGGTAATCTGGTAACTAAGCTTGTAGTTATTAGTCACTAAACCGAAAATAATTGATGATGATGATGATGATGATGATGATGATGATGATGATGATGATGATGATGATGATGATGATGATGATGATGATGATGATGATGATGATGATGATGATGATGATGATGATGATGATGATGATGATGATGATGATGATGATGATGATGATGATGACAACGGTTACGACAAAAATGACGATCAATCAATCCCACGTAGAAAACAAAATCCAGGTTTATTTTATTAAACTCAGTTTTGATCAAAATGAAGCTCTGGTCGATTACTAGCTGAGTGTATAGAAATAAGCTTGGTTTGATATTTATAATCCCTTGGGTTCCTCCCCCTGCTTTGCTTAGATGTTTTAGTGTTAAATGGTTTGTACTTTATTCCTTCATTGTTGTAAACTTTTGATATTTTAGATGAAAATGAAAGTAATGGCGATAGTTTAGGACCAATCGATGGAGGTTTGCTACATTTTTATACTGTTGTTATAAAAATTTTCGCTAACCTTCTTTATATTTTTCTTTGCTAAATTTCATGTTTTTTTTGTTGTTGTTGTTCTTATCGTTTTATATTTATCTATTAATTCAAACGAAATATAGTTTTTGGTTTAAATTCTTACTAGAATCATTGGACTCAGACAGAAATAGTCATTTGCATAGTCGACCGTCGCGTTACTCTATGTTTCTTGCAACTCCTGTTGTTAGTTCTGCAAACAATGGATTAGATCAAATGAAGCGACGTCCATCTCCTGTTATGTCTCTTGTTTCTCCACGCTATGACGCTGTTAAAGACTGTTACCGTAAAAATGATTTTTTGAGCGAAGGTGCAACGCGCAACAGTTCGTATTTATCTTTAAGAAAATACTCTGACGATTGCTTAACAAAAAAATGTTCTCGTTCATCTTCTGATATTACAGCAATAAGACACGATAGTGCTGATAAGCTTAACACGGCGCAATCTCATACAGATGAAAGTTTTGTCTGTGGGGAATTTGAAAACACTGGTATGTACAGCATAGGAGCAGTACAAAAAATGGACTTTAATTCTACTTACTCGATACCACTTTCAAAAAGCAATCCAGGTATTGCTCAAAATCGCATGCACGCCTCGCCAAGTACACTTCGACGATTACAAATGCTAGCGCTTTCTCCTACTCACAAAAGGGTAGGATCTTCAGGGTATATGTATTCTCAGTCATCGCTAGCAAGTAGCAGCGAGTATTCTGAGATGTCGTGGCCAGATGTTGTACCAGAACAAACTTTGGTGTAAAAATAAAAAAGTAAAAGAAATTTCGAAATAACTTATTAAAGCAGCTTTTAATACGGCGCGTTTAATCTTTTTACCAATGTTTATTACTTATTATATAAACAGCAAACTTCATAGTAAACACGATATGATTTTAACACTGCAATAAACTTGTTTATTTTGTTTTTAATTTTTGCTTGCGCTAGGACAAATATTTTTTAAAAGCATCGCGGTATTTATTAAAGCTGATTTTCTATTGGTTTTAAGATGTATATTCATAAAATATTTTAAGACATAATTTCACAGAATCTATTTGTAATATTTTGTTCTAGTTTTTTGTTGTTTTTTAAAAAAAATTTAAATCAAACAGCTATTGTGATATATCTTATTTATTTTTAAATCTATTGTTTTATTTGCGTTGGTTTATTTAGTGCATTTCTTCTGCTCTTAATGGAAGATTTAGGCAATTTAAAATTTTTATTTCATCCTTAAACTCAAAGTATAAGTTATAGCTTTTTAACTACTGAAAATGTTGTAAATATAAATATAATGTAATACTTTGTCATAGTTTATTTATATTATATAACATGTTTTTTCATATAAGTTGTTATGGTTTTTAAACAATTTTTTTTATTTATCTTTGTTATAAAAGAAGCATTTTATATTTATTTTAACTAAAATGCAACGATTGTCCCTAAAACCAATATAAAATATTTGCAGGTGTATGTAAAAAACTATCAAATACCGTAAATTTGTAAATTAACTATCAAATACCGCTATTTGGAATTAAATATAAATATAACTGAAGGTAGTTTATTTTATAGCAAATTACAATCGCAAAAAGCAGTTGTTTTGGATAGAACTAAGTTCAAGCTACACTACTGTTAAGATTTGATAAATTATACTTGATAGTGAAGTGAAGTCATTTTTTATCACTTTTCCAAATAATTTGCATTCCATAACTGACATTGAGAAGCGACATTCGGCCAATTTGGAACTGCAGAACTATATATATATAAATTTCTTTCATCGATATTTTTAAATAAATCAACAAAGAATAATCTTTAATTTTCTCATATAATAGTTGTTGAAAAAGTTAAAACAAACAAGGCAATTGCTGTCCATTTCATCATACCAGTTAACTGGGTTGATATTGTTCTCAATTTTGTATTTTTAGATGAGGTCGCCGCGTAAAAGTCTATCGAGTAGAGAGGTGAGTCCGAGTTAGATGCATCTTGTCTCGTTGTTGATGACTATAATCTACGACCGATTCAATTCGTTTCACCTATTCAATATATTTTTATTTCTTCATAAGTTTTCAGCTTTTCTGAGCTTCAATAAAGTCTTTAAACTATGCTATTTAATGATGATTAGTAGCTGGAAGACAGATGAATGTAGTATCATACTCTTCGCAGGCGTTACTGATGGTTTTCGACCCTAGTCAAAAGTTCTTATAGTATATCCTATAAAAAAGATTCCTATAAGAAAATGGAACAGGATTTTCCATTTGATAATGCAAATAAATACATTCTGTTGGAAATTTCTTTAGGATAGATCTCCTATACAATCCTGTTCCAAAATCTTATAGGAGTCCTATCCTATAAGACACCGTACATAAAAGTCCTTTTATATATAACTATTATGTAAGAATTATTAATTCTTACATATGTAACATTTCATATAACAGCGTTCATATGTAACATATATAATATATTTGTAACCCACAAGTTTTGATTAATTTATAGCAACACGCGCATTGTAAAACGACATTAAACGATTTCTCAAAGAAGTTTAGTTGTGGATTTGGTAAATAGTGGCAAGACCTACAGAGAAGTTAATAAACACTGGAATCCCTTTTCGAACTGTCGGCAACATTATAAAAAAGCATAATTTGAATGGGACTACAACTGATATATCAGGAATAGGTCGTAAAAGAAAGACACCTGCTGGTATTGATAGAAACATTATTTTACAAGTGAAGAAAAACAGATTTAAAGCTGCTCAAAAGATTGCTGACAAAGTTAAAAACAACCACAAAATCATAATTTCAGCTCAAACTATGCGAAATAGAATTAGAGAGCAAGGATTTCATGGTAAAGAATGTCGCAAAAAACCCTATTTGACTCTAAGACATATGAAACAAAGATTATTATTTGCAAAAAAGTATGCAGACAAGACCATGAAGAGTACTGGAAGAAAGTAATTTAGAGTGATGAATCCGAATTTAACCTGATCTTCAGATGGACAGCAAAATGTCTGGCGAAAACAAGGGAGGCATACAAATTGAGTTGCATGAGAGGAACAGTAAAATACGGTGGTGGAAATATCATGGTGTGGGGATCAATGGCTTGGCGAGGAGCTGGCAAATTGACTTTCATTGAATTAACTATGAACGCCAGTTCGTATATAGACATGTTAAAGCAAAATTTGAAACCCTCTGCTCGTAAATTTAGATTTGGAAACAACTTCGTCTTTCAACAGGACAATGACCCAAAACATACTGCCATAACAACAAAGGAATTTTTTCGAAAAAATAATATTAATGTGATGGATTGTAAACCGTGTAATAATATTAATAATATTATACTTATATTAAACCGTGTAATACTATTATGGAAGAATCTAATTTAAATCTAAGCAAGATAAGGAATGCTTTTAACAGTCTTAAAAGTAATAAAAGTGCGGGCATTGACAAAATTAGTGTAAACGTTGTGAAGTCAGTTTTCGATATCATTGAACCGTCATTATTTCATATTTTTGAGCTTTCATTAAAACTAGATGTTGTGCCAAAAAAATTTAAAGTTGCCGTAATCACTCCAATTTTTAAAACTGGTGACAAACTAATATTTCAAATTACAGACCTATTTCCGTCATACCTTGCTTCTCAAAATTATTGGAACGAATTATGTTCAACAGACTTTATAACTATTTGATGTTAAACAGTTTGCTGTGCAGTAAACAATTTGGGTTTAAAAAAGATAATTAAAAAAAATGGGCTTTCTCTTATTGCATTTCAGTCTTACTTTAGTGAAATATCGCACAAGTATCCTACTAAATTTTCAATTAAAAACTTTATTGTACCAAAATCTAATTTAAAACTAAGTTCTTACTAAATCCAATACCGTTTCTATGAAAACACATTTCAAAATTTAGGAAAGAATCTAAGAGTCTCCTATTACAAAATGACTTTGATTTAAAATATCTCTTTTAAAATAAATACATAAATAATATAAATTATCTAAAAAAATAGTTATTGACACTACTTCTCTTTTGTTGCAGTTTTATTTTAATTTTATTTTTTTGTTAAAAAACTTTAATACTTTTATATTGTTGTTAATCTTTGATATATTGCGTTATATTTCAACACTAATATTTATATTATATTAATATTTATATTGTAACTAACGTGTGTAAAATTGTTATTATGTACTTATCTACTTGTCATTTTTGTATATAAACTGACGATTTTTTCAATGTAAATGGGGCTCGATGATAAGACAGTTTATGTCTTCTGCTTGCTCCAGCTCTCTTATTTATTAACATGATTTATTTCATGGTAAATTTTAATATACGGCAAATAATAATAATAATAATAATAATAATTAAAAAAAAAAACATTCTCTTTCACGCTTTATTGAACGTTCAAAAGACATTTTTTGAGAAATACGTATATTTTATAAATCACAGAATTTGTAGAATGAATGCGCACCTTATCCACTCTTCGCTTACGTGAGATGATATTAGCTTGCTCAGCCTCGTTAATTCTGCGAGATATACGTCAACGGACTTGTTCTCTTTAAGACGGCGATTTACAAATTCTTCGTATGCTGTTAGCGGAGAAGCAGAGAAGGCAGTAGTCAGTGCATTTTTCACTTCTACAATAACAATGTATGTTTAAAATATACATTGTTATTGTATTAAAAGCTAGAATTCTTATTTTAAAGTTAGTGACCCCTTATCTAATACCAATTTCTGTAGATGCGCAACCACTAATAGTTGGGCAATTGTTATTTCTTTTGCCTTTTTTTAGAACAAAAAAGCTTTCAATTATTCTTTTAACATTTAAATAGATAATTGACGTCAGTATATAGAATGTGGGAAAAACTCAGTATTTTGCAGATCCTTAAATATGATCTTTAACTGATAAGGTTGATTATTCTTTAATTGATAAGGTTTATATATCTATATATATATATACGAGCGCCAGATAGAAAAGGTATCGGTGACTGTGAAAAACTAAGCTACAACAACAGTTTTTATGATATTTTTTAGATCTGTAATTTGAAATATGTTTTAATCTTGTGTATACTTTTAATTTTGTGCTTTATTTATTTTAATTAATAAGGAACACTGGTTGCCGTCTCTGTTATGTTTTCTGAATGTGCAATTTTTGTCTTCAGAACCCTCGGGTTACCTAATGAAGCAAGAAACAGCTGCAAACTGCATGCTCAATATCAACAATGTTGCTGTACCATATTGCTGAAAAATCAAGAAGTTTGGTAATCTTACGTCGTAAAGAATTGTGTTTTGTTAGTTGTGTGAATCTTGTTGCCATCAGTCCAAGACAGGTACCTCAAGTACGCGGAAAAAAGGCCATAACTTGCTACCATTGGAGCGAGGATGGACGTATCAGTCGAAACTGTAGCGAAGAAATTGAGAAGAAGAAGTGCTTTGTGTGTGTAATGGACATCACCTGGCTCTGCACTGCTATAAAAAGTGTACGATCTCTCAAAAGACATGGAAGGGAAGTCACCCGCTTTTGTGCGAGCAGGTTCCCACAAAATTTAAAACTACCAGTTCTCTGCGTATATGTCAATGGAAGAAAAATAAAAGCATTGTTGGATACTGGATGCTCTAAATCAATATTAAGTCGGGATATTTGTAAACGCAAAAAATGTCAGACACGCAAAAGAAAAGGTTGTTATGATGAATGGAAACTCAATTGAAATAAAACACCAGATTGCTGTTAATCTTTCTATAAATAATACCACCATCGATTTAGAATGCCTCGTTGCAGACATTGTTCCCGAATATTAAATGCTACTTGGTATGGACGCAATATGACTGCTTGGAGGTGCCCAAGTCGGGAGAGACGGCGAAACCATAAACTTCAATGTGGAACAACTAACTATTGATGCTACTGCAGTTTCTCAAGAAGAAACGAATGAAGTATCCTTGCCTACTATTCTAAAGCTGATTGATAAAGACTTCGTAGCAGAACTCAAAAATGGCAGTTGGAGCGTATCTTGAAAATGGCTGATGGAACCACCAACTTTAACAAGCAAAATTCCAAACTATCATATCTCTGAGGACGTTTAAAGTGAGTACGCTATAGAAATAAGTGAATAGATAGCATAGGAATGGCTAAAACCATTTAAAGGGAGATGTAATGGCATCATTCCATTGGTGGCAGTAACTCAACGAAACAAATTAAAATTACGTCCGGTGATGGACTACCAGGAGTTGAATCAATTTGTATCCAGTCATACTGCAGATGGCAATGTTTGCAGTACCAAACTTCGTAACTGGAGAAAGTTAGGAGAAAATCTTGAGATAATCGATTTAAAGAAAGCGTACCTGCAGATTCGTGTCGACGAACGATTATGGAAACATCAAGTTGTGGAATATGAAGAGCGTTACTGTCTAACAAGATTGGGTTTGGCTTATATCAAGTTGCAGAGTTCAAGAACTCTTGAAAAAATATGACTTGGATTTTAAGTTGCCAGAAAAACTTGTCGGTGGTCGTGTGCTTGGATTGCAAGTGTACAAACAATGCAACCAAGTCCGTTGGTAACTTGACATCATACCCAAAGTTCCTGAAGAAAAAATGACACTTCGGCAAATCTTTTCTTGGTGCGGACAGCTGACCGGACATTTTTCAATAGCAAATTGGTTTCGCCCTTCGTGCAGCTATCTAAAAGGGTTTCGAGTAGTTGTGGATGGGACTCTTTGGTAAACGAACGTGTTGTCAAACTAGTAAGCAGTTTAAATGAAAGATTCACAAAAGAAGATCCCGTTCATGGGTCATGGAATGTATAAAACACTTCTGAAGCAACAGTCTGGTGCGATGCAAGCAGTTTAGCTGTTGGCATAGTTTTGGAAGTGGCTGGGGAAATAGTAGAAAACTGTTCGTGGCTGAGGAAACAAGATGATACGGCTCACATTAATCTTGCAGAGTTAGAAGCCGTGATAAAAGGAATTAATCTAGCAACAAAATGGGGATTCGAATGTATTTCCATAAAGTGTGATTCGGCTACTGTTGTCGGTTGGTTGAGCTCCTTAATTATCGGTGACAAACCCGTTCGATTACACGGTCTTGGAGAACCACTTGTCCCTTGCCGGTTGTCGTTAATTGAAGACCTTGTAAAGTGGTGCGGTACAAAATTAAAACTTTTCCTGGTAAAGTCAGCAGAAAATAAAGCCAATGCTCTTACGAGGGTACCACAGAACTGGCTGCATTCAAACCATTCTGCAATGACAGCAAATGTTGTACCACCTGATGTGAAGTCGTTTCATAATCTTCATCACTTTGAGGTCAGTTGAACCTTTTTCCACAGTCAATAATAGACAATAAATCAGAGATTTATTTGTCTATTATTGACTGTGGAAAAAGGAGCAAATTTGCAATTTGGATAAAGCTACAGAACGAGAAAGAAGCAACAGTGTGTTCCATTTAGAAGAAATATGCGCAGAATGGGGAGTGTCCATCCTGTTTTGTTGCGCTTACAGGCCATCTGGAAATAGAACTGTTGAACGCCATCATCACACAATCAAGAATATGGCAGCCAAAAGCGGCAAAGATATGGCAGCGTATGGCAGCCAGAAGCGTTAAAAACGGTATGTTGGTATAACATAGCTCCCAGAAAAAATGGTGAGGAAACATCGCTTCCCTACAAAGCTATATTTTCCAATGAGTGGAAACCACACACAATTTCTGCCAAAACCAACAAGAAAGTTCTCCACAACTATGCACAAGGACAAGAAGTATTTGTAAAACCACCTGACTCAAAATGTACGAGCGAATGGAGCAGAGGAAGAGTCTCAGATGAAAGACGAGGGGTTTCGGTAGAAACCAATGGATTGCCGCGACACATGTTGGACGTCTGTCCTGCTCCCTTTGTAGCTAATTTGTCAATTAGAGAATCAGAAGAACCCATCGCGGATAACCTGAATCTCCAAAGATCGACGCAAGTGTGGAAGTTTCCGAATAAGTATGAAGACTTTGTGATCTAAAGATCAAGGGGTGTTGTAAATAGTGTAAACAACTGCATTATATATAAACTAATATTGTGTTGCAACAGAAGGAACGTTGTGGGTCCATCATATATTACATTGTATAAAACGTTTATGTTTATTATACCCTCGACGGTATTTGCAAACGTATATATATTGAGTAAAGATATTCACAAAGAGAGAGAGAAAAAAAAAATATAGATTTATTATTACAAGATCTTCAGTTAACAACAACCGACGACGGACAAGTGGTTCTCCAAAACCGTGTACTTGAACGGGTTTGTCACCAATAATTAAGGAGCTCAACCAACCGACAACAGTAGCCGAATCACACTTTATGGTAATACATTCGAATCCCCATTTTGTTGCTAGATTAAATCCTTTTATCACGGCTTCTAATTCTGCAAGATTAATGTACGCCGTATCATCTTGTTTCCTCAGCCATGAACAGTTTTCTACTATTTCCCCAGCCACTTCCAAAACTATGCCAACAGCTAAACTGCTTGCATCGCACCACACTGTTGCTTCAGAAGTGTTTTTGACGTTCCATGACCCATGAACAGGATCTTCATTGTAATCTTCTTTTATCTCATC
>NC_088931.1:28210000-28377500 GCF_038396675.1 Hydra vulgaris | reverse complement strand
CGTTGGCTAGGTAATATCTCACTTGTGTAAAAAGCAAAATTTTACAGGAGACTGAAAAAACTATATATTTGAATGAAATGAGGTTTTAAAAGTAAGAATAAAAAACAAATAACTAACAAATTATATTATAATTTGTTAGTTATTTGTTTTTTACTCTTACTTTTAAAACCTCATTTCATTGAAATATATAGTTTTTTCAGTCTCCTGTAAAATTTTGCTTTTTACACAAGTGAGATATTACCTGGCCAACGACGATATATATATATGTATATATATATATATATATATATATATATATATATATATATATATATATATATATATATGTGTATATATATATATATATATATATATATATATATATATATGTATATATATATTTATTTTTACTTTTTAAATTTAATAATAATTATACTAATTTAATAACATTTTTTTTTTACATTTGCTTTCAGACTACTAATGGTACAAGTTTTGTTTTTTGATTTAGATTCTGTATCTCAATGATATCCTGGCCTATCGATACGATATCCTGTTAATTGTATTTTTATATATTGCATAAATATATATGCAAACACTCACACACATAAATTTTAAAGAAAACATTTATATTTTTATATATATATCTATAAATTGTATATGTTAAGCTTTTTTATATTTAACATTGTATATTACTGTTTGTATTTGATTTTGGAAATATTGCGAGGGCAGAGTTCAACTTACAATTTAGTTTTATTTGTTTTTTTTTATTTTAAACGTCGTTAAATCGACGTTTTACTAACAACTTTACAAATCCTCGCCAAATAGACTACTTTAACTGCGTTTATTCAACGCTTTTTATGTAACGCTTTTTCAACGTTTAGTTGCGACGCTTTTGTAACGTCATTTAGTAACGTTTTTTCAACGTTACGCAATAACGTTTAATCAACGTCTATTAAACAACGTTACATATCTTTGCAAAATCGATTACTTTGTCAACGTTTCCGCAACATCTTTTGCGACCGGTTTTCAACGTTGATTCAACTTTGTCATGTTTGCTGGGTAGGAATCCTATGAAGTTAAAAATATTTTATGATATTTAGTTATATTATAAAAACAATATCAAATTTAAGTTGTTGATTGTTAAATATTTTGATTAAATTGTCATTAAACAATGGTCTTAGTTGGTCTTTTTTTCAAATTAAAAAAAATGGTTGCTTTACTTGCAAGTCTCAACACAATAAGTATTAACAAAAGGTGTCCCAAAATTGACGCAAACTTTTGAATTTGCCGCCATTTTCCTTGTAATTTGTTAGCAACCCTGAAAAAAAGAACAATTTGACAGCTGATAGTTTATTGTTAGTACAAATGGAGCGTTCTACGATAGAACAATCTGTTTTTACTGTTGAACAATATTTAAAAAATAATGAAAGTTTGTAAGCCACCTTTCGCAAATTTACTACAAAATAAGGTCGGAATAGTGATTTAACTTCGTCAAGTGTGAAGAGAGTAATTGAAAAATTCAGGCAGACTGGATCAACTGGTATTGATAAACGCACTAGTCGTCCAAAAACAAGCGATTCAAATGTCAATATTATCATTTAAACGCAGTGCGTGAGAGTGTTTGTGAAAGTTTAGGAACATCAATTCAGCGTCGTGGACAAGAGTTACAAATTTCAAGAATCTCTTTACAGCGTATACTCACTAAAGATCTCCTGTCAATGCTTACAAAATTCAATTGGCATAAGAACTAAAGCCTAATAACCATGCAAAGCGAAGAGATTTTGTTTAATGGATTATTAAACATCAACTTTCAAATCAAGCATATAAAGTAAATAAGATATTTTGATTTTATAAACAAGTATATAAATATATTGGTATAGTTGTAACACTTACAGAAATCAAAAAGTAGTTAAAGATTTGTTTAAAGAATTCAAAAATGAAACAGAAGAAATGTTCCATAAGCAAGAAATAAGTGTTATTGATAATATTGAAGCGAATATCAAAATAATAAACAATAAATTAGACAGTAATTACACGCATCAACGAAAATGCCATTAAAATAAAAGAAATATCAAAAGAATTAGAAGATGTTAAAGAAAGTTAAAACTTTAATGAAGATCTATATGGTCTAGGAATTAATTCGTGCAGTTTGACAAGGGATTACGAAACTAGCTTATTGTCTCAGCGTTTCGTTTAACCACGCATGTGTGCGAAGATCACTGTTATTGCGCATCATTTTCATTATAAATCATTTGATTTAAGCGTAAACAACACTGATAATGTCGCTTTTTGTTCCTGATAAAGTGTTTTTGCGGGGGATTCTTCTTCATTACTTTAACGTGAAGAAAAGTGCTACCGAAAGTCATCGTATTTTGGTTGAAGTTTATGGTGAACGTGTCAGAAGTGGTTTGCACGGTTTAAAAGTGGTGATTTTTGTTTGGAAGACCAAGAGCGACCAGGACATCCGAAAAAATTTGAAGATGCAGAATTGGCAGCATTGCTCGATCAGGATTCTTTTCAAACGCAAGTGGACCTTGCAAAATCGTTAGGAGTTGAACAATCAACAGTTTCCAGACGCCTCAAAGCCATGGATATGATTCAAAAAATGTCTCATTGGGTTTCACATGAATTGAAAGACAGAGACGTGGAAAGAAGAAAGACCATTTGTGAATTGCTGCTTGAAAGACAGAAAAGAAAGAGATTTTTGCATCGAATCGTTACTGGTGATGAGAAATGGATTTATTACAAGAATCCTAAACGAAAAAAGGCCTGGGTAAAGCCAGGTGAACCAGGTCCATCACAACCCAAACGGAATATTCACTGTGCAAAGGTTATGCTGTGTATATGGTGAGAAATGAAAGGTGTGGTGTACCATGAGCTTCTGACACCTGGTGAAACTACTAATGGAGAACGTTATCGACGACAATTAATGCATTTGAAGAAAACTCTGGTCATAAAACGACCAGATTGGGGTAACAGACATAATAAACTCATTTTTCAGTATGATAACGCTCGACCACATGTCGCAAAACCTGTCAAAAACTATTTGGAAAATGTCGGATGGGAAGTGTTACCCCACCCGCCGTATTCTCCGGACATTGCTCCTTCTGACTACAACTTATTCGATTGCATGAATTACGATTTGATTGGACAGCGCTTCACTTCTTCAGAAAATATCGAAAATATGGGTCTCTGATTGGATCACTTCTAAGGATGAAGCATTTTTTCGACACGGAATTCGTTAATTGCCGGAAAGATGGGCAAAAGTAGTGACTAGCGATGGACACTATTTTCATTAATGTATTCATCCATTTAGTTTTTGAAATAAACCTTCAATTTTCAATTAAAAAGCGCATGAATTAATTCCTAGACTTAATAATTGACAAAAAAAATTATTAATAACAATAAATACTTATAAAAAAGTTTAATATACCAACAATCTATTAGCAAAAGCTAAAAGAAAAACAACAAAACATAGAAGATAGGTCACGTCGAAACAATCAAGTGGAATTCGCAAAGACAAAAAAAAAACTATACTTAAAGTGCAAACATTCTTTTTGCACAAAAATGGAATAAAAGGGATTGAAATTGATCATGCTCATTGCACAGGACAAAAAAAAGATGGCCGACCAACTTGCAAAAATACAAAGGTAAAATAAAAACATTAAAAGTTTTATCTCAAAGGTACTGATACCTTCAATGATGAAAATTTCTCTCTCGAAACAGTTAATATCCGAAAGAAAGTATTTGCATAGGTAAAGCAAGACGACTTAATCGAGAGGCTGAGTAAGTGCAAATTTCATAAGTGCGAACTGGCATAAGTGCGAATTAAAAAGGTGTGCCAAAAGATTTTCCAAACACTAGCATTAGTGCAAACTAGCATAAGTGCAAAATAGCTGGAAAAACTGCAATAAATGCAATTGGGTGTAAGTGCAAATTAGCATATGTGCGCTGAAAGAATTTTAAAACACTGGCATAAATGTAAGTTGACGTAAGTGCAAAGCAGTTGCAAAAACTGGCATAAGTGCATCGAAAAAATTTGCAAAGACTGGTTAAGTGCGAGTTGGCATATGTGCAAACTAACATAGGTGCAAATTCTATGCCAATGTTTTAAAATTCTTTTGGTGCACTTCGCACATACGCCAGTTCACACGTATGTTAATTTATGCTTTGCACTTATGACAGATTGCACTTATGCCAGCTTTTGCAACTGATTCACGCTTATGCAAATTTGCACTTTTGCTAATATTTGCAAATTCTTTTGACGCGCTTATGTCAATTTGTACTTATTCCAGTTTGCACGTATGTCAGTTTTTGCAACTGGTTCGCACTTATGACAATTCGCACTTATGTCAATTCGCACATACGCCAAAGTTTGCAAATTTTTTTCGCGCACTTATGCCGGTTCGCAATTTCTCCAATTCGCACTTATTCGCAGATTCACTGTAATGAAATTAGCACTTATTCAGCCGCCCAAACTGAATGGCGAAAACTTGTTGGTAAGAAATGACCAAACTGTTTATCTTGAAAATACTATTGACAAAAGTAACTTTAATAAATAATTAGTTAAGCAATCTAAAAAAGCAACCTCTTTATATATTCACTAAATGTTAATCGTGGCTATAACTTACAACTTTGAATCTTTTGCTTTTAATTTTTACAAAACAAACTAGGGGAGATCGGGGCTAGTTACAATAGGGGTAAGTTGCAACAATGCGTTTTAAAGACTGGTTTTTATATATTATTCATAAATTTTTTTACATTGTACAACTATAATCATAACACGTTAGCCACAAAAAATTACAGTAATAAATTAAAAATTTCAAAAGTTATTGATAATTTTGTTTTTTCGATATAAAATTCAAATTTTTGTTTTCGAAGTTTTTTTGGGTTTCACTGTAAACTTATGACCATAATAAAATAATGGTTAGTTAAAAAAATCTTTTTCAAATACAAAAAGATTAAAAAAATTAGATTTATTTAATGTAAATAATTATATACATTGATTAGAGTGACCACGATGCCAACGGGTAAGTTGCAACAAATTGCTTGGAGTAAGTTGAACCATAAAATAAATGCGGGTTTTATTGATTTTGCACTTTTCCAGTTATTCTTAATCTTAATATCAACGTTTTTTTTTTAATGTCGATCTCCTAATATTTTGACATCAATAGCAAAAAACATTTAATAAATATAATTGTTGAATTGAAATGTAATTAATTCTTTTGTTTCTTTAAACTTGTTTGTTTTTTAATGAATGTTTATTGCAAAGAAATTCGTTTTTTGATGTTGTAGATAACTTGAATTTAAGTTTGATATTTTTTTGTTTTATAAAATTTTATTTAACATTTGTTTTATTTTTATGTTTAAATTTTTTTTTAAATAAATTGTTATTGTGTTTTTATATTCTAAAAACAGAACTTAAATATCCTAAAACCCTCTCTTGCATTTTTTTAAACAAATTTATCGTTAATTGACTAAGAGAATACTTTTTTTTTCAGAAACATTTTAGAGTTAAAATAATAAATTAGCTTAAATAATAATCCTTCTTGTTTAATTTCTTCCGTCTCCGAAATCTTTGAATATAATTATCAGTTTACTAAACAAGCCAGGTGTATGTGAATTCTCTCATAATAAAAGTATTGCAGCTCAATGAAAATACTTTCCTTTAATGTAATTATAAAATTTTTGTTGCCAAATAGAAATGAGAGATTAACTTATAATACGTCTTTGAACTCTGCGAGGCTTATACTTTCAAAGTATAGTGTTGCAACTTGCCCTAGTGCGAGGTTAAGTTGCAACAATTTTTTTTTTCATTTTTGTTTCACTATTGCGGAGCAACTAAGTTTTATATTATATTTATCAATATTGGTTTAGTACACCATTAAGATCTATTTTAAAACCCTGACAAAAATTTGAAAAAATAATGAAAGTTATAAGAGATAAATGCAGTTTTTTAAATTTTGTTGCAACTAGCCCCGGTCTCCCCTACTTCTCATCAAAGCTGGCGCGAGTAAGTGTCAATTGATGAGAGAGTGAAAGTTTATATTTATTATATTACTTATTATTGTAAATTTGTGAAATCCTATTTTTTATTATTGGTTATATAAAATTGTATAACAAATGGATGGCGATTTTTCAAACAAAATTCTTTTTAGCGATGAAGCGCATTTTCATCTTAAAGGCTTTGTTAACCATCAAAATTGCCGTTTTTGACCCACATGCGATTATCGAAAAACAAATGCATCTTCAACGTGTCACTGTTTAGTGCGGTTTTTGGGCTAGTGACACCGTTGGACCATACTTTTTTTGAAAATGAAACAGGTTAAGCAGTGAATGTTACTGGTGCTTGATATCGCAGCATGATAAGACAGTTCCTTTTGCCTAAACTATATGATGTTGATGTGGATGACATGTGGTTTCAACATGGTGATGCCACATGCCATACAGCTCGTTAACTTTATCAATTGCTGCATGAAAATTTTTCTAGTTGTGTACTCTTTTGTTTTAGTGATAAGATTTTGCCCTCTATAATTTTATTTGACACATTGAGTTTCTTTTTATGAGGTTATTTAAAGTCAAAGATATATGCTATCAAGCCCCTAACCACGCGTGCATTGAAGGAGAAAATTCAATGCTGCATCAACGAAATTCAGCCACATTTATGCTTCTCGAGCAGTCCATCATGTTTTTAAAAGGTTTCTTAATGGAAGAGAGTTTTCTAACTTACATTTTAAAGGAACTTGGAGTGCATGGCGATGGATAAAATGAACTACATGACTAACAAGATCAGATAATTTTTTCTGCACCCCGTAGATACTTTTAGACTTACTGCTTGCAACGTCGTAAAACTGATTTTTGCAGGACATTTTTGCAGGACTTTTTTTTTCTTCCACTTCTCCGATCTTTCCAGCTATTCCAATTTCAGTTCTATTTAAAGCTTTGCATACTTTTGTTAATCTTGCCTAAAGAGTCCACGTAACCCGTAAACACACTGACTACTAATCTTGATGCGAAATATTTGACGTTGTACCAGCTATCACTAAAAAAAAGTCGGATTTTTTTTACTTTAATCGATAAGAGTTTTTTTGAGAAAACGAATAAATTCATTTTGAAAATTATGAAAAAGACAAATAATATTTTTTTAAAGCCTTTTATCATTAATTCAAGACTTCATTGTCGAATTATATTGAGATATTAATAAAGTTTTTTTATGAAAATTACGGCTTTCGTCATTTGCATCTCCGCGAAACGCATGACCTTGACGAGAAGAGTAAGAGTAATATCTAACTATATAGTAATTACTTCTTTATAAAAAGACTTTATATGTTCTACTTCAGTGGCTTTTTCTTTGTTTTCTTTCTTATGAATACAGTCAATATGGTTTGGAGAAGTTATAAAAATTTTTTTTAATTCTGTTAGTGCCGAATTGTGCAGTTTTAAAGAAAAATGTTTTGCAAATTTACATTGTTTTTTTTTCCTTTCTGTTGATACCAACTTTAAACATTGTTTTGAACCCATAAAAACTATCCAAAAGAATGGCTTTCAAAAAAAAAGTTTGAAAATAAATATTCCTGAGACGCGAATGGTGTTCTATTAATTATAATAGAAAAGTAAAAAATATTTTTGGATTTAGATGAGTTCTTGAGCTTCCTCTCGGACCCAAAAATATTGATGGGACCTAATAATAGCGAAATTTTTTTTTAGAACTGTGTCAACCTTAAATTTAATCTTATGTCAACCTATATCAACCTTAAACTAAAAAAATGCAGAATTATATGATGGTTTTGATTAGTTTGCTAATTTCCACAATATTGCCTTTGTTTTAATAATTTAATAAAATTTACCTATTATTTGATTTGTTTGAATTTCTTGACACTTTTCTCATTAGAGCGTTAAAATATACATGAAAATATATTTTAGATATTATAGATATAGTATGGATAAATAACACTTATATTGATTTCAATCATTTTTGTGACATTTAATTAACTTTGGTATTTTAGCATTGACTACAAATCTCCGACGAATATTATACAAATAAATTTAAATCTTTGATACCTTTGATACTCCAAATGTATTTAAATACTTGATTCGTTTATCTTGACTAATTTATAACAATAAACACCAACTGCCACTTCTATATTAAAGAATTATAAATTTAAAATTAATGTTTAAGCTGTTTTTTAAAAACTATGTATTTATTGCAGTCATCCATTGGTGAAAACCATCTTAATTTTCCCTCAAACGGCCGGATATACGCCCGTAATTATAGTAGACTATGTCATTAGGTATTATTTATAATTAAAGTAGATTAAGGATCAATACCAATTTTTGAAAATGAAATTTTACTGTAATTCCAGGGCTTTAGCCATTATGAGGTCACGAAAAAGTTGGATTTTGCAACTTCCCTTCTTTCTCTTGCGTTTATTTCTATTTTTAGGTAGTATACTATATAAAGATTAATAATATTAATAATAATAATAATAACAATAACAATAATAATAATAATAACAATAATAAAAATAATAACAATAATAACAATAATAACAGTAATAATAATAAAAATAATAAATATGCAATACTCACAGATTTAGATCAATTTGATATCAATTTTCACGTACTTTTGAAGCATTATATTAAGACAAGGCAAAATTTTCTATTCATCTACTACTACCACACTACTAATATCAATTTTAGGTCTGAACTAGCCAATAAACAATAACCAAGTGAAATGTCTATTTAAAAGTTTTTTTTCTATTTTGTGAAACTTTAAATTTTCTAAAGACAAAAAAAAACTTTTGAAAATCTCGTCAAACTTTTAAATATAATCTAGAGAACTAATTTTTAATCTAGAGAACCAATTAGAATTTTTTGAAAAAATTTTAAAATCGAGCTTTTCGTATGAATAGTAACAGTATATTTAAAAAACAACAATTTTAGAGGAGGCCTTCAAAAAAGTATTTTTGCTTGATTCTTACAGAAAGTCGCTCTTAACTATCTAAGGTATTAATCATTTGTAAAATAGCATTTGTAAATTGTTGCTGTTAAATATTGAAGTACTTTTTAATAAGTTTTATGTGTTATGAAATAAACATTGTTGCAGCTTATAACCATTGTACCGTTTTGTTTACCTAATAAATAATAGAAAACGCTTATTTAAATAACAATTCAGTAGGTGACAATAGGAGATGTATAAAGTTATGACATTTAAGTAATATATATCTATATCTATCTATCTATCTATCTATCTATATATATATATATATATATATATATATATATATATATATATATATATATATATATATATATATATATATATATATATATATATATATATTTAACTTTTATTATTTTGTTAGTCTTTAAAATAATCTTAATGTATTCAATATAGAACTAATTTGTTAAAATAAATTTTATTTCGTTTATTTAAGGTTTTCTAACTCACAACCCGTTCTACTAAGCACAGTAATATGAAATTGTTTTATTGTTGAATGACTTTTTTTTTTTTTTTATTTAGATTAAAAATGAAATATTGTCAGGATATTTACTCAAAGACGCTATATAAATATCTTATAATTGGTTGATCTTGCTTAGCCAAATCCATTAATTTTACAGACCGAAATGATTAAAGTATTAAATTTACTTCTAAATTGAAAATATGAACTAGCTAAGAATTATCTTGCTTCTTAGCATAAGTTAAAAACATAGTTTGGCTGACTTTTTTTTGTTGGAAATGGTTTAAGGTGGCCGACTGAAAACTCTAAAAAAACTTTGTAAACTTATTAAAATAAACAAACTGTTGCAATATCAATTTTACCAAGCTTAAGTTGTTTAAGATGGATCAGAATAAGTTAGTAAAAACCCGTCCAATCAAAATTGGTCTGCTAAGTCCGATAAAACTGATTGTCAACACCGCAATGAAACAAAAGCTTTATTTCAAGAAAAAGTTTTTAACTCTTCAACATGAATTTTTTGTATCAACTTGTTATAATATTAATTAGTAAAATAATAATTAGTTTTCAAATTTGTGCTGAGTCATTTAATATAACAAACCAAGACAAATTACTTAATATTGAATCAAGAAAAAATGGAGATTATATAATCCGTTGTGTTTTCTCAATCTCAAATTCCGATAATTGTTCAAAAATATCTTTTGATGGGTTGCTTAGAGTACTCGCTGTTAAGTATGCAATTAAAGAAATAAAGCAGTCTCATAAAATGTTGCCCAACATTTCACTTGGTTATATATTTAACGATGCTTGTTTCAATATGCCAAAAACAATGGGTCACGCCATAGACATTGTAAAAAACTATCGCCAAAACTACTGTAACCTGAATGAAATTCAAAATGAAAAAATTGCTGAAAAAAATACTTGTGGCTTGAATAGTAGTAATGTTATAGCTGTTGTAGGGGAGTATTACTCATTTACAACTATCAACTTTGCTAGTTTGTTGAGCCTTCATAACATGCCTCAAATAAGTGACGGGGCATCGTCGCCTCTTCTTTCTAATAGAAAACGGTTTAAATCGTTTTTTCGTACAATACAGCCCGATGATGTTCAAATAGAAATAATTGTTGCAACTTTAAAAAAATTCAATTGGAAATACATTTTTGCCATTGGATCCGATGATGATTACGGAAAAATAGCTTTAAACACTTTAAGGAAAAGAGTTACAGAAGAAAACTTTTGTGTAATACAAGATGTTTACATGCCGCTTATAAATTCACCCGCTCAAATGCAAAAGCATGCGCAAGACATAGTAACTAAATTACAAAACTTTGAAAAAGCAAAAGTTGTTATTATGTTTAATTATGCAAAGGGGATGGGAGAATACGTTCTAAGAGAGGCAGAGCAACGAAATATAACTCGTCTATGGTTTACAAGTGAAGCTTGGAACCCGGAAATTCTTACAGCTAATGTTCCGAAAAAACAACTAGAATCTTTACTGTCAGTATCACTCAAATACGGTAATGAAATACCAGAATTTAAATTATATATTGCCGACACTGTCAAAAGTGAATATAACTGCGATATTTGGCTAAACACACTAATAAGTAATGAGTTTAAATGTGATGTTAAAAGAAAGTCTGATGATAGTAAATATTTATTAGGTAGTTCTACAACAAATGAAAGTTGCAATGTTTCAATTGATTATATTATTACTACCTTACACAAACAAAACTTAAACCAAGTAAACTATTTGATAAATGCTATAACTGCGATTGGTCACAGTCTTCATTACACTGCTTGTAATAAAACAAAATGTCGTGCAAACGTTTTACCAGCAGAAATTTTAGAAACATTAAAAAATGTTAGTTTTAATACAACATCTGGTCAATTATTTGAGTTCGATTCTGATCATAATCCAAGATTTTCTCAATATTCGATTGAACAGATTCATTTAAATGGATCGATTGCAACATTTGTTGATGTAGGCAGATGGCATTCACAAAAAATGTTACTCAATATAAGTTTAGAAAAATTGAAATGGCCGCCTTGGTCTCGCTATAGTTTACCAGTCTCTATTTGCAACGATGACTGTCAACCTGGGTATAAGGTTGAAGGAGAACAACGTTGTTGTTGGACTTGTAAAAGATGTTCAGTCTCAGAAATCAGTTATTCATTTAACGCTAAAAACTGTTCTCGTTGTCCTGATGACCATAACACTACAGATAACATACAATGCGTTCAAAAAAGAAGATTCCATGTTTCATATTCTCATCCCATTGGGATTTTCGGCATAATTCTTAGCAGTATTGGTGTTTTTTTAATGCTTGGTCTATCATTTATATTTTTAACAACAACAAAAAAAATTACTTTGCAATTTAGAGTAGAATTATTTTTCTACATTTTGTGCATTCTGTCATCTTTATCTTTTTTTTACACATTAATAGAATTAGCGCAACCTACGAAAGCTATCTGTCTTGCTCGATATATTTACTTTCTTTTAATGTTAACGTCTTACAGTTTGATAATATTTGGAATGAATTTATCAGTTCATCGTTTTTTTGCCAAGTTAGTCACAAGAAAAGAAACAATTCTCTTAAGTTTGTTTATTTTTTTTCTACTATCATTCGAGTTATTTTTATTACTTTTAACGCTAAGAAAAAGAACAACTTATGCGAGCATTGTAAATACAGATTATGAAATCACAAAAATATGCGTAGTTGACCGTTCTGTCTACTCGTTATTAGCAATAATATTCCCATTATCGTTGCTTTTGATAGCCACAGTCTTAGCTTTTTCAGAGAGAGATTCCAAGTACTACCTTAACGAACTAAAGCACTTGTATTTTTTTGGCATGTCACAATGTATCATAACTGTAGCATACATTTTGTCAATTAACCAGGTTAATGCATTGTTTCAGACGTTGGTAACATTAATTACTACAAACGGATATGGATATGCTTTTTTATTTTGTCTTGCTTTTCCAAAAGTATACGGTATATTGCAAGCAAAAAGGTCAAAGAACAATCCAGACCTGAAAACAAAAAAACTCACTGAACAGGTTCTTTAAAAAATAAAGTTATGCATTAAAAAAATAATATTTTCTTATAATTGAATGTCCTTGAAAAAACAATTTGAGCTATTTTCTGTCACTTTGGTAATAAATGTATCGTAAAACAAACAAAGAGCTCTAAATAAATTTTGATTTTGATTTAAATTATACATTTTAAATAAAAGATAATATTTATTCGTTATAAAAAGTTAAAAATTATTTTTATAAACAGAAAAACTAATTAAAAAAATTTAAACAAAGATCAATTGCAGTTGTAAACTTTTCTGAAATATTACTTAGTAAAATAAATCCGGCGTTGAATGACTACTTTTATGGTCTCTGGTGTCTAGAAGTTCTAAAATTTTTAAGTGACTTATAATTTTCAATAACAAAAAAAAATTATGAAGTTTAATGACTTGGAACTAAATGTTTTTTAGTCCGGAGTCTTGGAGTCCCTTGCTACCATTGTAAAGAAAGGCTCAGGATTTGAAATTGGTTATTCCTCTACCCTAAATAACTTTTTTTTTCCCCGAAATTAGGTCATAAGCCGTTTTTAGATTTTTGCGCTCTTTGATACCAAAAACCAGGAAGAAAGAATTTTTTTGTAACTTTCAAATCCAAAATCATTTTTGGAACTCCGCATATTTAGAATTCTCCGTGAATGTCGATCTTCATCCATCACCTTACGGAAAATTCCAGAACATGTTATTAATAACCGTGGAATCTAGAACTCTCCCGGGGATGAAGATCTTTATCCGTCTCCAAGAAGAGAATTTCAGTACATGGAGTTAATAACTTATAAACTGCAGTTTGATCTTATCAAAAGAAACAACTTAAATTTTTTCTCCGTGAACATTCTGTGCAGTAGGGCATTTTTTTGTTTATTTTTTCAACATTAGCACTTGCTGTATAAACAAGAGTTATCTTTATTGAATTTCACAAGTTTTATTCATCAAGAACTTTGAAGATAGAGTTAAAGTAGAAACATTGATGTTATCATGTGACATATTATGTGAGAACTGCTTGCAGATTTTTGCAGCTTTATTTGTTGATACTCCTGTGATTGAACTTTTTGAACTTTCGCTAAACTTGGGTGTTGTGCCAGAAAATTTAAAGTTGTCATGATCACTTCAATCTTTAAGTCTGGTGAAGACAATAACGCTTCAAATTACAGACCTATTTCCTTCTTTCCTTGCTTCTTAAAATTACTTGAGCGTATTATGCACAAGAGACTATATAGTTATTTAATGGTAAAAAACAAAATATAATCCTATAAAATAAATAAATCAACACGCTGTATAGGAAACCATTTGGCTCTAAAAAAATTCAACTAACCATGCAGTAATTGAGCTGATTAATCATGTAGAAGATGCATTTAATAATGAATGTTTTACATCTAGAGTTTATATTCAAAAGCTTTTTTGACAGATCACTGTCAACCATAAGTTACTTTTAAAAAAACTGCAACTCCATAAAATAAAAATTCAAAAATTTACTTTGATTTAAAGACTAACTGTCGAACAGGATACAAACATAATCTATAAAAAAAAAAAATATCACATTACTTGTGGTTTGCACCAAGCATTAGTCTTAGGACTACTACAATTTTTATTGCATAATTTATACTTAACAATACATATTTTAAATGTTATATTTTTATCAGACAACTCCAATTTTTTTTATTATAACAATTTTTTTTATATGACAAATATAAAAATAGTTAGTTCTTTGTTATTTAATGAAAAATTAGTCTAAATAAAGTGATTTATATGTACAGACGCTTATTGAACGTAGAAAAAAATTTATTTTATTTTATAAACTTAGAAAAAGTAAAGATGTGCCTCTAAAACCCAGTTCGAATCAATAAAACAATTATTTAAAAAAAAATCAAATGTTAATATTCTGGAAGAAAGTTTGTCATGAAAACGTCGTACAGTGGGGCAGAAATGCTTCAAAATTGGACATTTGATGAAAATGAAAAAAGGCGTTATTTGGTGTTAATGTATAAAAGAGTCTCTGGTCCATCTTATCCCCGTGTTTTTTTTAGGGTAGGATTGACCTTTAACCGTGAAGAACTCATAATCAAGCTCAATTCTTTTGTTTAAAAATAACTTGCTTGCGCGAGTTATTAGTACTACTTTGTTTTTATAGTGTTAATGCTGAATTTTGTTACAAGTTCCTAATTTTTTCAGGGATTCTTCAATTTTAGGTATGCCGCTATCTTTTCGTAATGAAAAAATAATTTTAAAGTGCCTAAAATATACATTAATAGATCTTTGAAAAAAGTGCATTTAAAATATTTTATTTTTATTTATTTTTTCAAAAAAATGTACTTTTTGTGTCCTCACTTAAATACTGTTCAAATTTTTTTTGTGCTGATGATTACAAATCGTAAAACTTTTTTTTTTGTTGCACTTATTGAGTCCTTTTGTGAAGGGCAGGATTGAAAAGTAGTGTTTTTCAAAGGGAATGACCTTTTTAAACTAAATTGGTAATTAAAAAAAAAAAAAAAATGTTAAAAAGGGGGCAAAAATACCTAACATACTATAAATATCTATTTAATTTTGAGAAAAGACATTGTTAGTAGAATTCTAAGTTTTTAGTTATAGGCATTTAAAACTTGTGTCACAGCAGGAACTATAGGTTCCTTCCGTGACACAAGTTTCAATTGGTATAACAAAAAAGTTATTATTCCACATGCAATATCTTCACCTGAAACTAAGTATGTCTTTATTGGTTGCATGTTAGATATTAGTGCCCCCTTCTAAACGTTTTTATTTTTTTTTGAATTTCTAATTTAGTTTATAAAGGTCATTCCTTTTGAAAAAAACGACTTTTCAATCCTGCCCTGTAAATTAGTGGAAGTGTCAACTACATCAACAGAAACCAGTTAACAAAACCAGGTGACGAACTCTTGAACTTGACGTTCTTTTTACAACATTTTATTAACTTGCTTTCTTGTCGGTTTGTTTATTTATTTATTTTTTTTGCGTCCGCTCAAAAGAATGACTAGGTCAGCGGTAATAATAAAAAAATCGTTTAAAAAACCAATTAAAACAAACAACGCCAAACGTACTTTGGTTTAGCGTAAATAAAAGAAATCGTTAACAAAAGTAATTAAAACTAACAATAAATTGCAAACTTTTAGTGTTTTAGTTTAGCGTAAATAAACTTTCTTAGCACATTTTTAAAATGTTGTTTTTAAAAAGTTTTTTTTTTATATATTTTTTATTTTTTTGTAAGAATTGTTTTTAGGAAATTTAACCGAATAAAACTTATCGAGTTTTTGAGTAACTTTTTTTGAGTGACTTTTTACATTAAATTCGAAATACTGTAATCTATTTTAGTGAATCGAATAGAAAACGTTTTAATATTATTTATTCATGCAAGTATTTGATTTTTTTTCTTTTTTATATTATTACTTACCGGTTTTTAAAAAAAGTTTATTCGAAATTACTCGAAAATACATTGAAAAAGGTCTGACAATTAGAAATGAATGTTTAAAAAACTATGGAATAACTTTTCCAAAGTCTAACAAGTGCCCTTAAAATAATTATTTAACTTAAAAACGTAAAACAAACATAATAATTTTGTCCTGTTTTGAAGCTATACTGCCTAGGGTCGCCAAACGTCCGGCTTTTACGGAGGAGAATACAGCGGCAAACCTGTAAAAATAATTATTTTATAACTGTGTTCTCCATCGTAAAAGCCGGACATCTGGCAGCCCTAATTCTGCCCCACTATGCGTTGTATAAAATATAATGAAAGTAACATCTTAAAAGATATTTCCATATTATATAGAGCTAAACCATTTCTTAATACTGCATATTTGAAAATACTTATCGTTTATTCATAGTTTTATCTCTTGTACTAATATTATATTAGTCAGTATTAATTATCGTAAGCTAAAAAAACTTTATAGCGAGCAAAAACATGTCTGCAGGATCATTTTCGGCGCACACAGAACTGTTTAATGTAAACCACTTTATACTATGTTCTTTCTTTAGTGAATATAAAATGACAATAAGAAAATGTAAACGGGGGTAATAAAACAGTTTTATAATCTTTTTGCTCTAACTCACTTAAATATTCATACGATTTATTTTATTGTGAATATTTAATTAATCTACAGCAAAAAAAAAAAAAAAAAGCTTGGTCGCAATTTTACTTTTTTTGTATTTTATGGTTGGTGAAACAATTAATATGAAAGAGAAGGTGCTTTTTTTTCTTCATATTTACCCATATGTGGCTCACATCATTGATAAACAATAAGAATAGAGTAGGTCCTAGAACGCTCCCCTGTGGAACACCGCTTGTTACAGATATAGAGTGGCAAGTAAGATTGTTTATACTTACCACCTGTGATCTCATGTGCAGAAAATTAGTTTACCAATTCAAAAGATTGCCAACTATTCCGTAAGCGGGTAGTTTCATTAGTAACTTGGGATGTGAAACTGAATCAAAAGCTTTCTTAAAATCAAAATTGATCTTTTCCATGTGATTGCTTTAATGTTTATCAACCTTTTAACATAATGAGGATAGTGTATTTTATGTGATGATTTATGCTCTTCACTGACTCGCACTTTAGGTACATATTGTATGACAATGTTATTTAGTATAGTAAAAAAAGTATGCCAACGAGCTTCAATTTTAAAACATGTTTTAAGATTTCAGATATTTATTAATAGCTTGGTAATCTGCATTTTTCCAACAGTAGAACTGTTGAACTGAAATTTCATCTTTTTTTTTTTTAAACATCTTCGCTTCCAACAAGGCTGCAAGCAGCCACTAATTAAAGTTGGAAGTTACTGAAAGAGAAAAAATGAAGATTGTAGAGCAAGATAACGATTGACGGACGACTTAAAGGATTGCAAATTATATGAATCAGGCAAACAAGATGAAGGAAGCGAATTCCAAAGAGCTGATGTTCGAGGAAAAAACTAGACGAATAAGCATTTTTGGAGCATTTAGGATCATTCACAGAAAAAGGATGAGACTTAATTGAATGACGAGTAACACGAGAATGAATTTTAGTAGATGGCACAAGAGACGCTAGCTCTTTAGAGCAGTGCCCATTATAGTATTTGTAGAAAAGAGAAAGAGAAGCAACATTACGATGATGTGACAATTGTTGGAGGTTGGCTGCAAGAGCAGGTCCAACTATGTTTACATTGCGTTTTTGCACCTTGTCTAAAAGAGAAAAGGCATCATTAGAAGAACCGCCCCAGATATGGCAACAGTATTCCATACAAGGCTGGATTTGAGATTTATAGAGATAGAGAATAGAATCCGAAGTAAGAAAGTAGCGAGCTCGATAAAGAGATGCAACCTTAGGAGATGCTAGTTTTGCAACTGATTTGATATATGGTTTCCAAGAAAGATTGGAAGTAAGAGTTAATCCTAGAAGATGAAGAGTAGATGACTCATCGAGTACATCACCGTTCATAAATATAGGAAGATCTAAATTATTGCGATAACAATTAGCTGAAAAAAATTGAGTTTTATCTGAATTAAAGTTCACCAGCCACTTTGAGCCCCATGCTGTAGCAGCATGCTTTATTATATAAGCAGCTTAAATTAGGAGTGAGTATGATTACATTATGATCACTAGTACCAATAAGTGGAACAATACAGAGATCACTAATAAATGAATAGGAAGAACTCAAAATAAGATCCAAGATGCTATTTTCGCGAGTTGGTTGACTAACATGCTGAGTGAGACTTTATCTGTTTATAAAATGTAAAAAATAGTTATGTATAACACTATCTTGACCATGATAGTTGTGCAATCTATATCAGGTAAGTTAAAATCTCCTAGTGTGACCACATTTTTTTCGATGGAACACAATATAGAAAAAAATTTTACACTACTTTCCATATAGTCAATAGCTTCTTTACCGAAATACCCACTGCGATAATAAACAATAATTCTGAACGACTGACCATTAAGGTTTAAATCATCACAGAAAATTTCTAACTCATGAAACTCTAGTGGTATATCAACTTTTGTAAATTGTATAAAACTGTGAAAATATATTGCTACTCCACCACCTTTACTACTTCTGTCACAGCAAAGAACAATGTAAAACCTCGAACATAATAGACCGTCAGGTAATTTTTTATTTAACCAAGTTTCGATTACACAACAAATATCAAGATTGTGTAAATGGACAAAGTGTTGGAAATCAGCAATTTTATTTCCTAGACTGCGAATGTTAGATGAAATGAAAAGAACAACGATAGGCAACTAATAAATTTAAAAAATCAAGAGCTAATTAACAATCCAAAAATCAATTACTGTTGGAAATGGTCACTTACCATTTCCTACAGTAATTGATTTTTGGATTGTTAATTTATTAGTTTCCTATCGTTGTTCTTTTCAATCAATTAAAATGATTAAGTATTTCATTTAAATTTAGTACGTGGCTTGGTTGGTTCTTCAGATCATTTATTAATACTTCGAGTTGACTAATTTCTTTATCCTTTGTTAATTATCCTTTGCTTCCAATTTTAATAGTCTACTCACTAGAGCTTCAAAGTCTTCTTTTCTTACCATTTCTTAACGTTACTTTTAGTTAATTGAATAATCATTTTCACTTTGGAGAAAACGTTAAAGTTATAATATTTTTTACAAAACCTCGGCTGCCATCTTTAACGGCGGCAAAATTTAAATAATAAAATATTAACTAACATTGTATGTTATTACATTGATAGTTTAGATTGTAGTAAAATGTTATAAGCACATTATTTGAATATCATTTAAATAGTTTGCTTATAACATTTTACTACAATCTAAACTATCAATGTAATAATAAAGGCAATAATCAAATCATTTTTGTGTAAGATCAGTATGATCAACTTACAACTTTGTATTTAACATTAATTTTTTTTTCAATACTAATTACTGTATGACATTTCAAATGTTTGATTTATTTAATAAACAAGACATTTTAAATGTCACACAGTAAAAATAATATAGGTGTAACAGCTTCTGTATACTTAGTCCGATGTTTAGTTATAAATATTTACAACTAAACATTGGACTAAGTATACAGAAGTCGTTACACCTATATAATTTTTACTGTGTGACATTTAAAATGTCTTCTTTATTAAATAAGTCAAACATTTGAAATGTCATACAGTAATAAGTATCGAAAAAAAGTTTTTTTTTTGTTATTAATTTTTTCATAATAGTTTAATTTTTAGTTCATAAAGTATTAATAATACTAGTGTCACTAGATATAAAATTTTATATATGACTACTACAGTCGCATTGAAGTTGCTAGAAGCTTATGTTTCACATTTTAAATATTTTTCTTTTGTTTGATTTTTTATGTGTTTGATTGTGAAACCCTATCTACTAACATATTAACACAATGTACAAAAAGTGATGTTACTAGAATTTAAATTCTACTTATGTAGAGCTTTCTAATATTGCCAGACATTTTGTTATAAGACCAATGACTAGTCTATAATAATTGATTGAATTATGAGATTAACTCGAACTTGGGGACAAATCAATAAATAATCATTAAAAACAATTAAAATCAAAAAACTCAATTTAAATCATGAATTTTCATCGTCCGATTTAAATCATGATTTAAATCAATTTAAATCAAAATGGCCCTGTGTATATTCCATCTTTCTCAAGCAGAGAGACATATTTCTTGGTTTTATTAGTTTTTTATTGATTTTATTGGATATCGTTCATATTTAGTTTGCGTACATCAGCAAACAACTTTAAGTTTATACATTAACTTTAGTTATAACTTAATTGATTGAATTTAATAAATTGATTTATGGATTTTTACAGCAATGCATGATTGAACTTAGCAGAAAACTAAACTTCTGCTCTGGAGAGAAAAAAAGAAAGACAGCGAAAATAATCAGCTAAAATAAAGATTGAAGAGACAAAAAATTGTGTATATCTTGGTGTAGATGATTCTTCATATTATTTTAGTAATTTATCGTCAATTTCATATAATAATACGAAAAGTATTAATAAACCTTGGAATTTACCTGTAACTCCAAACTCTTTTCAAAAGTTCAATGTTTGCTCTGAGAAGTTGAATGAACAAAATTTATTAAATGATAAGTTTTAATTTAAAAGTCTTTTTGTCTGATGATTGGGAATCCTTATTCATAGTTTTAACTTTTACAATTTATTTAATGACTTTTTTATATATTACAGTCAAAAAGTCAGAGTGTTAATGATCATTTTATTGTGCAACAATCAACATATCAAAGCTTACGCCAACTTTGAAATCCATTTGAAATCAACTCTTAGGAAAGAAAGCATAATATCCATATGACACTGCTCTGAAATTTGACCGCCAGGTTAAACTTTGTGTCAATTTAAAAATTTTATGGTTACTAATACTATATACTATTAACAAAAAATAAAGTTTGAAATCAAAATTGTACGTTAAGATACTTAATTTTTAAAAAATAAATTTAATAATATAATATTTTATCTTTTATTTTTATTTTTAAAAAATAAATTATATATTTTATCTTTTATTTTTATTTTTAAAAAATAAATCATATATTTTATCTTTTATTTTTTATTTTTAAAAAATAAATCATATATTTTATCTTTTATTTTTATTTTTAAAAGTCAGTGAATGCGCTGACAAATCCCTGGGAACAACACAAATATAGATAAATGCATAACTAAAATTAAAATTTAGTTTTAAAAATGACTTCAAGGTTCAGTGTTTGCTGCGTTTGCTTGGAGCATAAAGAAGCAAGATTAAAAAAGTTATTTACAGTTACTGAACCCATCCTTAAAAAAGTTAATACTTTTATTAACTATAAATATGATCCAAACTTAGAACTATATTCTACAATGATTCACTCTAGTTGTCAAAGAAAAATATATTTGCTTGACTGAAAATGATAGTGCAAGAAGTTCTTGGTTATAAAAGGTATCCAAGGTATCATAATTATAAAAAATTTCATTTTGATTATTTTTAAATATTGAATGTTAATTTGAATGTTAGTGATAAAAATTCGAAATTTAGTAATAAAAATGGTAATTTTGTAAAAGTATTATAAAAACTCTTTTAAATTGACAAAATTATATCAGACTCTAATATATTGATGTACAGATACACTTGGAATCAATAGTCAAACGCGGTGTCGATATAACAGATATTATCAAATCTGAACAACATAAAACTGTTAATGACATAAGAAAAAACTTATGCCATCATTGTTTTGACATAATTGGTAAAAAATTATATCAAATTTTATTTTAAATTGCTTGCAAATCAAACTTAATAATTAAGTCCTTCTTTTTTCCCTCTTTGTATGTGTAAGTTTTGTAAGGAGGAGAGAATAGTGTTCCAAGAGCATATGTGTATGTATATATATATATATATATATATATATATATATATATATATATATATATATATATATATATATATATATATATATATATATATATATATATTAGATTTAATAGTATAAATTATAAAGTAAATTTCCAATAATTTGGTTAATTTTGTTCTTACTTTTTGTTTAGGTTTTCATTGTTTTAACTTTTTTTAGGTTTTTAGTTACAAACCTTACTGGTTTAGCCTTTGGTATTGGTGCATTACGAGCAGAACAGGTGGCTTCAATTATCATGAAGAATAAAATTGAGAACGAAAATTTAAAACAAGGAGCAATATTTAATCTAACAGGTGGTAATCCAATTTACTGTAGGAGTTTAAGATTTAAAATCGGAAAGAACTAAATCTTCAAATATGATGCCTTTTCAGATGCTGCTAACTTTACTGACGGTTTTAGAACTTTCCAAAGCAAGTACTCAAGTTTTAGACTCCAGTCTAAAAAGTTCATTTGGAGCAAATCTCATAACTAAAAATGTGTTTAGGAAACTACACGAACTTTAGTCACATGATGAATAATTCTATTTTGTAGAATTAGTTAGGCTTAGAGAAAATTGAGGATCTAAAAATGATTGCAACTTGGATTATATTAAAAATACAAGCATTTGTTGATATAGCTGTAAATACAGGCGGAGGTTTTTTAAAGGTTGCAATCATCTTCTTTAAAGTATCAAGACAGTGGAGCTCAACGTACACAGATCTTAGCTATAGTTGAGGACGTTCCTGAATCTAACTGGAATTTAGGATTAGTTGTATCAAAACTTAAGTTGGAAGAAGTAAAATTTTATATAACTTTTGACTTGTGTCAAAATGTGCAAATACTGTATTGGGTTTGTCTTCACACTCTGGAAAATATTCATGTTTGTACTGTACAGGATTATGCTCATTGACTTCTGGAGATCTTAGAACATTTCGGAAACTTGAATTATGGACTGATAAATATAATAATGATGATGAGCACTTTGCATCAACAATAAGAGATCTAAATTAAAATAAACTTTGTTAAATAGATAGTTTAGTAAAACGAACTATTAAAAACAACTGAAAGAAGCTGTATCTTATTATTTTTACAATCTTATTTTGTGGAACAAATGACTTGGTATTACGTGGAAAATATAATAGCAAAAGAATTATTCTTCCACGTTATGAGTATAAAATTGAGAGAGGAGACGTATTTTAAAAAAAACTGTTGAATAGGTTTGATACAGCAGCTTTTGATTCAGTAGCTAAAAATGATACAGCAGCTAAAAATACCCGTTTTGATACAGCAGCTAAAAATGCACATTAATCATCACATCGAACGCAGAATTATTTAATTAACTTGTCTGAACATAGTTTGCAAGAAAAAATAGTAAAAGGTGCTAACAATGCTGTTGAATTCTTGGTCATAGTGACATGAAATAGGTCATGAAACAGCAGATATTTTAGGAACTGAACAGTTATTACTGAGAGTGCGGTTTGTTAATACGTCTAAAGAAAAGGCTATATATCGTGAGGAATTTTTATTTTTATAGATTTTTACCGCTGAAAAATATGAACGTTATTATGATATCTGAACATATCATTCAAAAATGCAAAACATTTGGCTTTCTACTTAATAAAGCCGTTTATGTTCACTACGGTTCACATAAACTTTAGCTCGTAGGTATTGATCTAAAAGATGTTGCAGTGGTACAAAATACTATTGGAACTATTAAAGTAATTATTGCATTTTTTCGTAAAAGCCCAAAACTGAGATCTGCTGTCACAAATACTTCCCTTCTATGGGAGACATGATGGACCACAAAAACTTAACGACAAATGCATATCAGCTTTATTGTTTATCAAAGTCCAACACATATTTCGCATTACTCAGCCATACTTAAACAAGTTAGTCAGGCTCTTTAAGCTGATTAAGTTGGTCATCCAGAATTCCAACTGCAAGTTCAAAAACTACTCAATTTAGTGTAACTAATTCCAGTAATTATTATATGGATGTTCTTGTGAAAAAGTACAGCTCATGCAGAAGATAATATTGAACTGATAATACTGTTATTCAGAAAAACGATTTACATTCCTTAATTAGTTTCTCTAATTGGCTCGTTGGAGAGTCAGTTTTGCGAACCACACAGTGTACAATTTAACTTAGTATTTCTGCATCCGTCTAGATTATGCAAACCGAACTTAACATTTTAAAGATGATATTTCTACGGCTAATAACCTATGCAGCATAGATAATTTTGAAACTGAGGCCCTGAGTTGGTTTATTTTTGGAACGCTCAAGAACATTACAGTTGCCAAGATTTCATCAACTTGTTACCTTTTTCAAAATTTTATCCAAGTATCAGGTATGCCTTACAAGTGTTAACTTTACCAGCAACAACATGCACGGTGAAGCGATTGTTTAGAACATTACGTTGGGTAAAAAAAAGGTCAACGATATAAAATGACCGTAAGTCAGGATTGTGCATGTTAAACGTATACATGTTATATATTAAGCGAGACAAAATAAACTATAAAAAAAATTTATAGATAAAATTTTTGGTATATTTGATATTGTACTTCAATTCTTGTTAAAAAATGATTTTGATTTTAAATAGATGTAGTAACTTTTTTTTTGAGTACTTCGTTCACTATGAACATTCATTGTGCCATTAAAAATTATTGCTGCTGTAGTACGTACGCAGCAATTTTTTGAATGGCACAATAAATGTATATAGTAAACTCAGAACGCATAAAAAATATACGACATATTTAAAATCAAGTTTATTTTTTTAACAAGAATTGGAGTCGTCTGTCATCAAAAAAAGACAATATTACATTACTACTACGTTCTGTCCATCCGTGACAAATTTATACAGTCTTCTTTGTTCTTCAAATATATATATATATATATATATATATATATATATATATATATATATATATATATATATATATATATATATATATATATATATATATATATATATATATATTGTATATATTTCTTAAATTCTTAAATTTAACGTATTAAACCGCTAGAAGAAATATATATATATAATATATATATATATATATATATATATATATATATATATATATATATATATATATATATTACTGAAAATATTTTACCCCCCTTTAGAAAATTTTCTTCGGGCACCCATGGACAGATGCACTGTCTAAGTTTAAGCCTAACCTGGAAATAATATAAAGTCAGTACATAGTAAACAGGAGGAAATTTAAAAAAAACTGTTGCTGATTTTAATACAAGAAGAATCAAATAATAATATCTGTGTTGATATGTGTTGTAGTCTTTTTGTTGCGAAATATATGACGTGTAGACCGCAGATTTTTTAGTGTTTATTATTTATCTAAATTACACCAAGTTTTTGTATATTTATACCAGTCTCAAATGAGGAAAAATAAAAAGGTGGTAATAGAAGCTTGGGAATAGCAATACCCGAACAGAATCGCCTAGGGAAATAAGATTTAAAAATTTTTTTAAGGCTAACTTAAACAACGTCAAAATTAATCATTAGATTTTTTAAATTTCATAATAAAATTTAGAACCGGTAACCATGTAAAAAATACCCTCACAGTTGCCAATAGTTCATTTTTACTCATTATGTAAATGTTTATTTAGATTTATCTAATAGACTTAAGTAATACAATATTTTAATAGATGATATTATTTTTATTAAGTTTAAATTTTATAAAGTTGTATTATTATTAATATTCAGAATAAAAATATAAAAAAAAATCATTTACAAACATCGGAGAAACGTTGTTTTAATATGAACAAACGTTAACGAGAATTGTTTTGTGTCAGTGCCAGAAATTGAATGCACACCAGCAAATTCATAAAAATATTATGAACCCATTAGCAAGTATATATTTTCATCATTAAAAATTCGCCTCTCTGTCTAATTTTCTTTGATTTATTAGTGAATGTTGTATTTACTTTCATAAATTCTAAATGTTCGCTTCTCGGCCTAATGGCTAAGATCAAGTGTAGTATCTGTTCTTGATTCTTAGTTTATTTAGGCGAGCTAGTGATCCTAACTAGTATAAAGAAGGTCTACTGGCCTTCTTAGTGTTTAGTGAGTATTACCTTGCCCCTTCCACGGGTTGCAAGGAAAAGTGATATAAGAGTGTAATTTGGTTTTTTTTAGAGTATTGAGTGACTGAGAGGCTATAAGGATCGTAGATCCCAGTGAGTTTAAAAGAGTGTGTGTGAGTATAAAGAGGTTAGTTAGACCTCCCTAGAGGTCTACTGGCTTTAGAGCGTCCGAGTGGCTAAGATTGTATTATATATAGTTAGTACTATTTACCATGTTACAAATCGATCCAAAAACGTCCATGGAAGTAGTTACTGATAATGGTGCTGCCACAGCCCATACTAATGCTTATGCACAGGCTCATCATAGAACCTATGCACAAGTTACAACAAACAACAACTCTATAAACGAGTATAATTCCCTTAAAAATACCATTCTGTGTAAAGTCAATACTAAAATCAGTGACAACGAGTTTTTATTAGCTATTGAAGAGGCCGGATACGATAAACACCTATTTGGGTACCAACAATTTCGTAATGGCTCGTTTATTGAGATTGTAATGAAAAATGATTTAGCCAAACATAAAATTCTTGAAAAAGGTCTAAAAATAAACGGCATACACCATCAATTTTACACTTCCACTCCAAGTAGAAATATAAGTAAAAGAGTGACGATTTCAATACTCGGTCTACCAATTGAAAAAAGCAGTTTCCCAGCTGGAAAGTATCTTGAAGAGCTGGGATATGGAAAGCACCTACGTACTAAACCTTTATTTAGAAGTACACCTAAAAACAAAACCCCATATTACTCCGGTATTATAGTTGTGATTATGGACAACCTTCAAAAGCCAATCCCTAGATTCATTAATTTAAATGGATATGAAGTTAGGGCAATTTATAACGGACAAGAAGATGTTGGAAGACCACATAAAAATTATACGACAAATCAGCAAAATGAACAAAACGATTGTAACAACCCAACTAGTAATAGTCCCTTAGACACAACTTTGATGCAAATACAAAATGAAAATCATGTTAAAATAACCGAAAGCATGGATAAAATAAACGAAGTAAAGGAATATAAAGAGAAAGAACAAGCACAACCAATAGAAACAGCCATAGAATCCCAACTGAAAACAACCCCCGAAAGTATAATAATGAACGAAAATGATAGCATTAAAACCAATGAAAACAAAAAGGTAGCAAATGGAGATAACAAACAGGATAGTAAAAAAGAGGATAGTGTTAAGAATGATAAAGGAGATGACGATAATAGTAATGATGAATATGATAGTAGTGATGACGGTGACAGTAGAGATGACAATGATAGTAGTGGTGACGATGGTAGTTATGATGACGACAGTGATGATGATAGTAGTGAAGAAGAGTGTGAAGTTCCCGTAGAATTTCTTAAAATGCACCATATCAAAAGAGTAGATTTTAACTGGAGACGATTCAAGAACTTTGATCGTCTAAATTGCAGTAATGAAGACCTAAAAGAATTTAAAACATATAAAAAACTTGAATGGCTACAGTACGAAAGAGCTAACACGAAGTATAAAGCAATAGACGAAAAAGTAAATCTTAATAAAATTGTTATACCAGCTGCATTTCAACAAATGGATTCCGGAGAAATGTATGCTTACAACATAAAAGAATTCCAGAACTTTGATAAAATGACTGCTGAAAGAACTGAAAGGTATAGATATACAGCTTGTAGAAAAGCAGAGTGGGAACAGCGAAAAAAAGAGCATTCGCAGTTTCACCCTTACCACGAAAAGAAACAAAAAGAGCGTGATCTGAAAAAAGAAGCCTATCACTCAAAAAAGCTCAAATTACCGCCAATAACAGAAGATCAAAAACTCACTTAAAATCAAAATAAAAATAAAAAATATATAAATCCTAAAAAAAGTATAAACAACAATATAAACAGACTTAAACATAATCAGAATAATAAAAAAAAACAAAATAAAATAAAAATATAAAACTTCATATAAACAAATAAAAAATATAAAAACTGTAACCCGTTAAACGGCTTAGAAAAAAAAAAAAAAAAATCTAAATGTTATATGCAATTTGTACAGTTTCTTAAGAATATTACAGGGTTATTAATAATTATATAGCGATTTATTAATAATTATCTATCAGTTTGTTAATAATTATATATCAGTTTATTAATAATTATATAGCAGTTTACAAATTATTATAAATCAGTTTATTAATAATTATACAGCGGGTTGTTTACAATTATATATAACTAGCTGTCCGGACCCGTAAAATACGGGTCTTGGTAAATCAATTCCACACTGACCTTTTCTATACTTATTGCTTACTATAATATTTTTAGCGGCAGAACTATACTTATTATTCACTTTTTGAAGGTATGAAAAAAAAAATTTTAATTAACTTTAAAAAGCTATAATTGTTTCGGTAGCCGTTGCACGAATCGCAATTTATCAATGGATTGGATATTAGTATCTGTCTAAATAGTATTTAGAATACCAGCTTAAAATGTGTGAAATAATTTCCATCGGTTTAAAAAATTTTAAAAAACATGAGATGACTTAAATATGTGAAATAACGGACTTACCATGACCCGTATACTTGTCATTACAAGTCTATTCCACTCTGACCATTTTTATAACTTCGCTTTATTTCAATAAATTTTAAAAAAGAACAAAATATAAAATTCTTTGTTTTGAGTTAACGATTTATGTTCAATATATCTTTGATGGGCGGACATAACAGTATAACTGCATTTTTGACCATTTAACGATTTATATGAGAAAATGTGTCTTGTGTATGCCGGCATCAATGGTATTAACAGTATAGTTACACCATTCGGTTCAAACAGAATAAAAGTAATAACCCATTTCTCAAAATATGACTTCTGTAGCAAAATAATTGGGTTCATAAAAAATTTTTTTGCTCTTCTGAAAAGTTACACTTTTGCAGTTATACTCTTATGTCCGCCCATCAAAGATATTATAAGCTCTATAAAAAACAGAAGAAAAAAAAGGGGGGAGGGACCTTATCATTTTTTTCTTTATTAAGTTTCTATTAATTTTTTCAGACTATCCGCAGTTTTTTAGAACTCTTGCCCTGTTAATTTTGAAGAAAGTTAAAATTTGCATGTTAAATCTTTTTCTTTAAGAAAGGAAGTCCTCTCTTTTAACGCGCGTTAAACACACAGGCTTAACTAATTACTTAAGCACATCTCTATCATGACATGTGGAAAAAATTTCCAAAGGCGTTTTCATGTTTTTGGAAATTTTAAAAAGTTTTTAAAAACTCTCTCCCTTTCGTTTAACTAAAACAAACTCTCTCGTTTGTTTTAGTATGCAATACCTTTATATATATTAAGCATATAATATTCATAGGCCATTAAAAATGTTTTATTTTGTAATCTAGAAAATTAGAACAGATTAAAAAAAAATTAAGTGTGTAAGTGAAAGATTTTGAACACAAAGCACTTCAACCACTTTGACATGCATTATCATCCTTTAAAACTGTTTAATAAACCAAAGACTTTATAAAAACTTTATAAAACGGCATACAAATGCTATAAAAACTTAATAAACGGCATACAAATGCTATAAAAACTTTATAAAACGGCATACAAATGCTATAAATCAAAATTAAGGAGATATTGCCGAAATGAAATTTTCAAGTAAAAGTAAATCTTTAAAATTGGATATATTTACCTAACTTGAAGTTTACATGTTAGATATTTGCATAGATTTTCGTTCAAACAGATAAAATGCAAATCATTGCGGGTTGTGGTTTTAAAAAAGGGCCTAATAGCTTTGTAAAATAAAAAATTATTTTTATTTTACAAAGCTATTAGGCCCTACATTTATTAACAAAACATAACAATTATTAATAGTTTTTAATTGTATTGACTATATTGAACAAATACGTCATCTGATTAATTTTAAAAAATTACTCTGATTAAAAAAAGGAAAAAATACACCACATGTATTAATTGGAAGTCAATTTATTTATACATAATAACAAAACAAATTAAACATAATAATTTTATATAAAATTATACATAATAAAAAATTTAAAAAAATATTTATAAAATTATACATAAAAAAATATATAAAATCATACATAATAACAAAACAATTTTAAAAAAGTTTTAATTACAAAAAAAATTAACTACATCTGCATCATCAATTAACAATTCGTAGATTAACCAACTACAAAAATACTAATTAACGTCAACTTTAGGATCTATAAAATTAACATCTTGGAAAGATACAATTTCAATACATCACACAGTGGGCTAATTTTCAAAAAAGCTGGCCAAAAGTCAAAAAAAAAAAAATTACTATTGTGATTTTATTATTTTGAAACTACATAAACAAAGCCCTGTTGCATTTAATTGTATAAGAAAAAATTGTATAAATTTTAAAGTTACCTAAATCTACGCAGTTAAACATCTGTTATTAAAAACACTTAATAGGCATTTTAAAAACAAAAAAAAAATGTGGTCAAATAAGTATCGTTTACAAAAAAGTTATTTATCGTTACTAAAAAACTAACTATGGACGATACTATTCAAGGTATTTATATAATATTTTAGTAAAAAGTTTTATATTATTTCTCTAAATTTTATGCGAAAATTGCGAACAAAAAAGTACAGAATAAAGTTTATTTTTTTTTTTTAACCTATTTTTCAAGCATTGAAAAAGTAGTGAACCCGCGAGATTCCGCTTAGTTATTATATGGATGTTGTTCATAAAAGTGTATTCTAAAGATTGATTAAAAGAAAAGGCACTCATTTTTGCCTATTACTTCATTAACTTATATTGTGTAGTGCTAGTCGTGTTTTTTAGTAAACAAAATGGCGGTGTTTTGTTTTCTTTACAAAATCAGTCAAATTGTATATAGATATAGTTATTATGTTTCTTGAGAAACTGATTTTGTTAAGCGCAATAAAACTACAAAAAAATTAGTAGCACACATGAATGAAATTTTGACAAAGTTAGAGTGTAGGGGGGGGGGGGGAGACAAACCCCTCGGTTACGACGTCTTTTTTACCTCAGCTACGACGATTTTTGTATAGTTTTATTGAATTTTACAAAATCAGTTTCTCAAAAAACATAATAACTATATCTATATACAATCATATGATTAACAGTATATTTTACCTTTCTCTTATATATCGAATTTATATAATATAATATATTATCGATTACTTTTTACTTTATTTTTAATTAGTTTAGTAAAGTTATAATTTTTTTATGATTTTTTCAATTATTATATTTTCAATTAATATCTAAGGTTCACAAAAAGATCATTTGCAAATTCCTCGAATTGAAATTTTTGAAATTTTAAAAAACGAGTTATCTTCAGATCTAGATGACCAGCTTAATATTTTGCAATCACAGTTGTGTCTAAGAAGAAAAATTTGTTTCCAATTTTCAACAGATGATAAAAAGAAACTAAAAAATGTATTGACAAAATTAAAAATAAAATGGAAAAGTAGTAACCGAACAAAAAAAATATTTTTGAAGACACATGACACTTGGTTAAAAGCCTCAACAAATATTTGTGTAAGTTATTTAATGCTTATCTCTATTAAAGTTTTCAACTTTTTTATATTCACTAAACATTTAAATAATTTTAAATTGAGCAAGCACGAAATAAAGAGAGAAAAAGCCATAGTGCAATGGGTCGACCACCTTTCAATTTTGATGAAGCTAGTGAACGAACGAAACGGCGAAAAACAGAGGAAATGCGTTCGACATTTAGTTCATCCGAGTTAGCATTTGCTTCTCAGATGAGTCTTCGGGCTTCAGGAGCATGCAATGCCGGAGTTACAGTTAAAGATTTACCTTCCACAATTCAACACCGAGTCGCAAACTATATAGAGAGCCTTAAATTGTCCCAAATTTCACAAACACCTGAACTATGTGCTGAAACAGCTCTTTCTATACTAATGGAAGCAAAGCTTTCTAAACATCAATATTGCATTATAAGAAGTGATGCAATTGCGAATAGCTCTTCTTTTTTACCATCTTACGAAAAACTTAAAGAAGCCAAGAAAATGTGTTACCCTGAAGATATAACGGTAACTGAAATAAGCGCCGATGTAAAACTGCAATCTTTATTAAATCACACTTGTTTAAGAATTATAAAAACTCAACAAAATGTAATTGACTCCTTGAATGCAAATATTTTATCAAATTTTATTTTAATTCTTAAGTGGGGGTTTGATGACAGTTCCGGTCATAGCGAATATAAACAGAGATTTGCCGATGGAAGAAACTTAGATGCAAATGTTTTTCTGACTTCACTTGTACCATTACAACTTTTGTGTACAAATTCAGTTTTAGGTCAAGATATTATTCTATGGAAAAATAGGACACCCTCATCTACTCGATTTTGCCGACCTATCAGACTTCAATTTCTTCACGAAAATGTCCATACAAGCATTAATGAAAAAGACTATATTGAAGATAAAATTAAATCACTGGTTCCTCTCATCATTGTTCAACATGAAATAGAAATTAAAATACATTATAAATTGGTTATGACAATGATTGACGGAAAAGTTTGCAATGCAATAACATTGACGAAATCAACAATGCGGTGTTATTTGTGTTCTGCTACTTCGAGTCAATTCAATAATATCAATTTCGTTAAAGAAATAAAAGTTGACGAATCAAAATTGGAATACGGTTTATCAACGTTGCACGCATGGATTCGCTTTTTTGAATGTTTTTTTGCATCTTGGGTATAAACTTGGAATAAAAAAATGGCAAGCACGTTCTGACATTGAAAAAAGTATAATATTACAACAAAAATTGTTAATCCAGAATGCTTTTAAGCTGCAGCTAGGGTTAATAGTTGATCGACCGAAACCAGGATGCGGTAATACAAATGACGGAAATACAGCTCGAAGATTTTTTAAAAACTCACAAGTGTCTGCTGATATTCTAGGAGTGGATTAATAACTAATAAATCGGTTTCATGTAATTTTACAGGTATTATCTAGTGACTTTCCAATAGACGCAGACAAACTCGATAACTATTCTACCGAAACTGCACTACTTTTTGTTGAAAAGTATCCTTGGTACAACATGCCTAAAACAGTATACAAAGTACTTATTCATGGAGCCTTAATAACAAAAACAGCAATACTACCCATAGGACAACTATCTGAGGATGCACAGGAATCGAGAAACAAAGACTTAAAAAAATATCGCGAAGATTTCTCCAGGAAAAATTCCAGAAAAAATACAATGCATGACGTTTTTTGCAGACTTCTGGTTTCGTCAGATCCTGCAATATCTTCACTTTTAAAATCTCATGCAAAAGTTAGCAGATCTTTGTCTTCTCAAGCTTTACAAATGTTATTACCTCTGTGTACCGTCTGTGATTGAGTTTATCAACAATATTTCAACAATAAATGATTCAGATGACAGTGGTGATTTATTTTAAAGTAATATAAATGAAACAATTATGATAAATGATGCAAATAAAAGTTTTCCTTGTTTTCCTGGAACAAATAAATAAGTAGAATAAATAATGAATTTTTCAATTTATTTTTTTAACATTGCGGCATAATAATACAGTCATAATACATTATATATCGGTATTATATATAATGTTTATATATGTAATGTAAATAATACATTAGTCTATTGAACTTAAATGTCGAATTAGAACTAATTGGTTAAACACGAAAGCCCAAAGGCATTTCTAGTCATTAATGTTTTTAAAACACCGCCATTTTGGATCTACCATTATTGAATTTTGGTACACTTATGTCAAATTCAAAGTTGGGGATTCAAAAAAATGCTTTACAGAAATTTTCCATTAATTAATGGAAAATTTTTGTAAAGCATTTTTTTGAAAAAATGATTATAATTAATTATAATCATTTTTTGACTTTTAAAAGTCAAAAAATGATTATAATTAATGGAAAATTTCTGTTAAAAAACAAAAAAAATACAAATAAAAGTATATTCAATAATTATATCATTTATAATAATGACAATAGAAGATTCAAAGATATTTCAGAAATTTATAAAAGTTAAATAGGAAATACAAAAAACTCACAGCGTGCACATCTGCAATGCCTCGCGCATTATCAGTTAAAGGCGTCCGAGTTAAATCTATTTTGATGATTATCTAAATTCAGTTATTGTTACGCATATGTTTAACGGGGGCGTGGTAAAATAGCTGTAAAGCTTTAAATTTCTTTATTACCTTAATATTATGTGTTTTTAACTTTTTATTATTTTTAAAGTTTGTAAATTTAATAAAATTGTTTATTTTAAATATAAAATTAAAATTTTAAATTATGTTCTTGTTAAAAACATATTTTTTAAACCTCCTTAATGCTTAAAAAAAGTAAAGGTTGCCGCGGCGTTCTTTTTTTCAGTAAACGGTGGCTCCCAAATCACACGGTGGCTCCCATTTTCGGTAAAAGTAACTTTGAAACTAAACAAACAACGTTTGTTTAGTTTAGAAATAAGAAAATGCATGAATTAGAAGGGTTAAATGTGTGAAATATATGTGAATAATGTATATATATATGTAATAAATAAGTGAAATATATTTATTAAAATTTGTGTTACATTAGAATTTTAATATATATATATATATATCATAGCTTATATAGTATATATATATATATATATATATATATATATATATATATATATATATATATATATATATATATATATATATATATATATATATATATATATATATATATATATATATATTATATTGGATTGTTTGTTTTTAAAATTGCTAAATAAAGTGTTTAGAGGGGATAAAAGAGAAACCTTATTTGTTTGCAGTAAGTAAGTTTATTGGACCAATATAGCTGATAACATCCCAGTAAACACAGATTGGTTTAGAATTGGTCAATATTTAATCGAAATAGGTCGAAAAATAGATAAAACGTTTAGCGACCTATTATTGACTAAAAATTGACGCTTGATTTGAAATGTATATTTCAAACTTTTTTATATATACGTTTACTAAACGTCGATTTAACGTTTAGAATATCGACTTACATTAGTCAATATTGTAAACCTTTAATCGACCTTAATTAAACGTAAACATTTATAGATTTAAAATCTACGCTTTAAATCTTTTAATTTATACGTTTATTAAACGTCAATCAAACGTTTACAATATTGACTAATATAAGTTGTTATTCTAAACGTTTGATCGACGTTTAATAAACGTTTATTATATTATAATATAGCAATATAGCCATTGGTCAGAAGACTCACATAACAGCTTATATCACGCGGTTTAAATAGGCATAATTAAAACGAAATAAAAAAAATTATTAAAAAATTACTTTTTATTGGCTAAATAATTAATTTAAATGCGTTTACAAGATTCACTTCCTTGCAACAACTGAAAGCAAAACGACTGATTAATAAATAATAAACGAGTGTCGGAAGCTAAAAAGTTAAAAATCTCTTATCGCGACAATCTACCTTCCTAAATGCCAACAACTTAATGGACTCAGATGTTTTAGAAATTAGTGATTGCAACATTGATACAGTTAAAAAATATGAGTTGCTGGTCTCTCGTTATGAAAGTCCTGCTGCAAGAACTTTTTTCGTAAGTTTTATAAACAGTTTAAATTCATTTTGTAAGCGTTAGTTGGATAGTGTAGCAGTAGGTATTCATCTTTGCATTAATTAAGGTTTAATAAATTAATTTTTTAATTTTTTTAATTTAGATGCATATTAGCTTAATTTAGTTACATTTGCTAAAGAAATTTGGTTGAACAGAGCTGGTAAAAGCCACTGCATATGATATGGCGCGACTTTCGAAATTTTCTATGTTTATTTTTGTCAAAAATAAACATGGATGGTACAGGAAATTTTGGAAACTTCCATTCAGAAAATCCTCTATATGTAAAGTTGTTCTGTGTAATTCTAATTTTATTTTATGAATGTACATTAAAATTATTTTAATTAAAATAGTTTTTTGCGGTTACAAATCAGGTTACGAAATAAGACAATCAGGTGACGAATATGAATGATGATGTTGCCCAAGAACCGACGCCGATGAACAAAGAACTGGCGCACGATGAACAAGAACCGGCGCTTGATGAACATTCGTTGGACGGTATATTAGAAAGATTTTTGAGAAACCAGAGGACACAGTGATCCAAAATACATTTTTATAAGTTTAATAATTTTATTAGTAATCTTTAACTTAATACTAATGTAAACTTTTATTTTTTGCTAAATGAGATTAAATTTACAAAAAATATTTGTTTAGGTGCGTTCTTGCAAAATGGATTTTTTTAGACGTAAATTGATATTATAAATTTTCACTGTAATATTGCTAGTGCGAAGGCATAATGGATAATGCGAATAAATTTTTTAGAGTTATTGAAACAAACAAATATAGTTTAAGGACTCCCCATCCTTCCCTCTGCTATTTGTAAGGTAAATCCAAACTATAGCGTATTTTATAAGTTTATAATGGGTATATATAGTATAAAAGTAGTACATTATAAAAAGTTATAAATAATATATAAGTATATAAAATATTTGTATATTTGGTAAAAGCATATAAAGTGTGTAGGGGAGAGTGGGGTAATGGCGAACGCGGGGTAACTCCGAACATGGTCAAAACAGCACTGTAAAAAAATAAATTCGACAATTTTTTTTTACCTGCTGAGAAGGGATCCTATGCTCAGTTCCAGACGTGCAGTAGTGTAATGAAGCTGCGGATGTTGTTCACTATAATTTGATTTTAAATTTTTCTGATAATTTTATGCAACTTTTTTCTTGAGTAACACTCTGTTGTAGCTTCTATGGAAATAAAGTCACTCCTTTTTTTTGTTTTTGTTGCATAATATAGTTTTTAGACTTAGTTATTACAATTAGCTTTTTATTCGCTATTACACAACAGTGCTTGTGATTGCCCCCCAATGTGTTCGGAATTACCCCACGTAGGCAGGGTAATTCCGAACACCAATGGTTTTATTTCTGGCATAATTTTTTATTTTATAATAAGATTTTTAAAAATTCCTTTTGAGGGTTTGTGACTGAGTAGTTAAACTAATTGATAAGCAATAAATATGATCAATTTTGTATAACTGGTGTCTTTAATTCGCATTCCCGCTTAGGTGTTCGCCAATACCCCACTCTCCCCTATATATATATATATATATATATATATATATATATATATATATATATATATATATATATATATATATATATATATATATATATATATATATATATATATATATATATATATATATATATATATATATATATATATATATATATATATATATATATATATATATATATATATATATATATATATATATATATATATATATATATATATATATTAGGTTGGATTTAATTAGATTTAAATCTAAACGATATACATACGTTTATTTGACTAAATCTAAACGTTAAATTTACGTTCAATTAGACTACATCTAAACGCTTTATATACATTTATTAGACTAAATCTAAACACGTTTTAGACGTTTATTAGACTAAATCTAAACAATTTATATACGTTAATTGAACTAAATCTAAACGCTTTATATACGTATAATATACGCTTTATATGCCTTTATTAACCCTATAATAAACGTCGAAAATACGTTGTAATCTCGACGTTTTATGGAGGTTTGATCTAAACGTTAATCTGGATTTCATTCTGAACGTATAATCGACCAAATCTAAACCCTTAATCTAAACGTTGTTTCGACGTTTAATAAACGTTTGTGTGCTTACTGGGATATAGTTAAACTAAATAAGCTATTCAAAAAGGGCAGGAAAGTTGGAGGGTAATTATTTATAAACGATTTATTTACGTTTAATAAATCTGTTTGATACGTGTTATTTTACAATTTATATATACAACTTATCGTAATCAACAAAACTCCCTTGGGATAAACGAGTTTTAAACGCTCGTAAATTATAATAGCATAATTATTATGATAATAGTATTATCATAATAGTATTTAAATAAGCGATTAACAAAAAGATTCATCAATAAAGATTGAAGCAAAGCTATACATCTGTTCAGAGTATTCTGATAGTTGGCATTGAAACCTGGGCAATGAAGGTTTGTGATAGAATAGCATTTACTCATATATTGAAAAATAACATATATCAGTGATGTATACAGACTATTTTTAAAATAGTATACCGGTTTGGGTTCTTAAAGGTTGGGGCAGCAAATAGGTTGAAGTAGTTAACAATAAATAAAGTTCAAATATAACTTTATGAAGTACATGGCTATTCAAGGTTGTTTAAGGATTTTATTTTTCCTTAGACTGAGGGTTAAGGTTAAAGCAGCAATAAGTCTTTCTTATTATTCTTCATTTTCTCATTTTAGATATATATATATATATATATATATATATATATATATATATATATATATATATATATATATATATTTATATATATAGATAGATATTTATTTATATATATATATATATATATATATATATATATATATATATATATATATATATATATGTATATTTATATATTATGTATATATGTATTATGTATTATATATAACATTCTCTATGGACCAGCAAATAAATTTTTTTGTTTAATTATAAAGCACTTACTAAATACTTCACTATATTGGTACATATCTTACCAAAGATGCTGCAAAAGTATTTGCCTGTGGCATTGTAAACTCTCAACTTTATTACTGCAACAGTCTATCTGAAACTTCTCAAAAAAAATTTAAACAAACTATAACGTATGCAAAATAATTTAGCTTTATATATATATATATATATATATATATATATATATATATATATATATATATATATATATATATATATATATATATATATATATATATATATATATATATATATATATATATATATATATACAGAGAGTGAGAGAGAGAGAGAAATACATTTTATTCACACTTATTGATGATAACTGATTCACTTTTTTTTGTTTTTATAAAGTTTAATGTTAATAAAAAAAAAATTTTTAAACTATTAAGCTCTTCCTCAAGCTTTTACTTTTCCCATGTAACTAACAACTTTGTTAAAAATGGCTCAAAATTTACTGGTAAAAAAAAGAAATTTTCTTTTTATTTAAATCTCAATCATCACTTTTTCAGTGTACCACACGCGTAGGAAAAGAATTGCCAGCCTCCTTTATATTTAGTCAAAGACGGCTCCCCTCCCCCTCAAATTCTGAACTCTAGCAGTTTGATACGTTTGTTTTAGCCAACTTATTAAACTGCTACTACATTCCAATGCCACTGAGTAAAATTATAGTGTATATTTTATCAAAAAGTGTTCTATGTATGTTCAGTTAAATATTTACAGTGTACTAATACATTATATTACTAATATTTCAGTTAATTATTTACAAACACAGTAAAAAGTATTGTTGAAGTAGAAGGTATGACCTTTGGATTTCAAACCAGTAGTTATTTTTAAAAATTAGATTGCAATGTTATTGTGTTTATTAGCAATATAACTCAAAAAACAGTTTTAAATTAGGATTTTATGGCTAGAAAGTCTCATTGCACCTCAGCTGAGCTATTAGTAATTCAACGAATTAAAAATAATTGAAAGTCATATTGAGAGATTTCAAGAAAAATTAAGCGTTCTGTTGGAATGGTTCAAAATGCTCTTAAAACACTAAAGTGTGTTGAATCTAGAGGATGCAAAAGAATAATTAATTATTCTTAAAGCTTAAAAGGATCCGCTTATCTAATTAATAATATATATATATATATATATATATATATATATATATATATATATATATATATATATATATATATATATTCGTGTTTCTTTAATCTGATTTTTTTAATCCGATTTGAATCACGTGTGTGTAATGTATATAAGCATATATATATATATATATATATATATATATATATATATATATATATATATATATATATATATATATATATATATATATATATATATATATATATATATATATATATATATATATATATATATATATATATATATACTTTTAAATTACTTTAAAATTACTTTCTTAACGTTTAGAAACGATAAGATGTTATAACATAATCATTTTCTTTGTACTTAGTTTTTTATAAAAATTTAATTTTCTCTTTAATGTAATAAATTCGATATAAGCTTATCACTTACATCAATTTTATCCATTTTTCGGTCATTGTTTATGATTATATTCTTTGTCTAATGTTTATGATTATATTTTCTCCTAGTTTCAAAGTTACTTTTACCAAAAATGGGAGCCACCGTTTGATTTGGGAGCCACCGTTTACGGAAAAAAAGAACGCGTCGCCGCGTGGCAAGTTCAAATCGTCAGCTTGCTTTTATTTTTTTTATTTTTGTTGTTTAAAATGCAAAACAAAATAACTTTCTTTCAAAACAAACTTCTTTCTTCAAAAACGTTTCACTTTGTATTAAAGCTTTAGATCCTTGCGCTAACCACTCGGCTGCGCTAACCACTTGGTTATTTCGTTAGACAGTGATACTGTCTAACGAAAATTTTAAAAGTATATAAAATATTAAAGACTTTATCAATCAGAAATAAGTGTTACAGATCGAATCTTAAGATGATGTTGCCGCAATGCAATTTTCAAGTGAAAGTAAAACTAAAAAACTTGATATATGTTTTTATATCTTATTAACGCTACATATAAGGGACTAATAACTACTAATAAGGGAATGCGGTTGTGATAAAAGCCGGAGGTGACGAGAGCATCGGTGTTAAGCATGTCTACTATTGTTTATTGGTAACACTAACGTTAACAATAAACTAAAAGGATGCAAGGGAAAAACGGGGAATGTCAGTTTTTGAAAATATTAAGATTTTTTTACTTTTTTTTTTTTATTTGGAATTTTCATGCTATATTTTCCTATACAATGTTTTTATCCGAAGATATTGTTGGCTTAGCATAGGAACAGCCACAAATAGTCATTAAGACTAATCCAAAGTAGCGTCCGTTATTGACCAACATTTTTGCGTACAGAAGTACTACTCAAGCGCTGAGTTGGCGGTGGCAGGATTTGAACCCGTATCGTGCAACAGTCCGGGTCTTAACTTTCCGTTTAACGCTCTAACCAACTGAGCTATCCAGCCACGAACATGTATCCATTTACTAACATGTTGTACAAATCAAAAACTACCTTCAGTGTTAAATTTGAAGCAAATACATAAAAATTAATAGCCTAATTTAGTGAAAAAAAAAGGAAAAAATGTAACGTACGGGAAGTCTATGAAAACCAAACTTGATTTATCTCAGTTTGCGAAAAACTGACATCCCCTGTTCTTCCCTTGCACCCTGTTTTAACTCTTGTTAAGATTCAGTAGTAAACAAAAGTCGGTATTGTTCGGGAGTATGAAAAAAAGGTTTCATAGCTTTGTTCTATTATTTATTTTATTTCAAATTGAATACATCAATGGAAACAATATAAAAATATGTTTAACTTAATTAAAATTAATCGATTTCAAGGTCTGGATTCCAGACCTTGAAATCGATTTCAGACAAGCTTTTCCACTGTTTCTGACTTTAGAAGAGTTTTTTTGCAACTGACAATATTTCCAGCTTGTGAAAATACACGCTCAGATGAAGTAGATGAAGCAGGAATGCATAAAACTTTTTTTTGCTACATTGGAGAGTAATGGTAACTGTGGTGAACCCTCCACCACTCCAGAATGTCATAGCTCTTTTGTGGGAACCCCAATCTTTTGCAAGCTTCTAATTCTGCATCAAAAGGGTTTGATATTGATGTGTCCAAGAACCCAGACTGTGGACTGCCTTGATTTATTATCTCAAAAAGGAGCTTTTTTGCTGGGGTAAGTTCTTGGTCTGGAGAGCTAGAGTTTGTTTTGAATTGAATGATAAATCGTCACCTGTTGCACTTAGTTTCAATTGTTTAATTGTTTGACACTCTTTTCCAAATCTTGACAATAACTGACCTTTAAATTTTGGGTCTAAAAAATGCGACAATGAATTGTTGGTAATCTTAGAACCACAGTCAGGGAACCTTTTGTTGAGATTTGCAAGAATTTTAGAAGCAAAATCAACTGTTGTTTTATCATTGGTCAAAATAAAGTTCTTAATTTTTTCTTGGATATCATATAGGCCAGGGATTATGAGATGTCCTGTGGGCCGTTTCTCTGCAGAAATACACTCTGAGAAATCACTCATCACTTTTAAAATTGGAACAATTTTCTCAATGACTTCAAATTGTTCTTGAATCGGGATGATTGCCCTAAAAATGTCATCAGTTTTTAAATTACTAGCAGAAATAATGTCAAAGTCTTATTTAAGGTGCAAAATTGATTCCATGCACATTAAACCACTGTTCCATCTGGTTTTACATGGAGTAATGATTTTATTAAAATTGATTTTTTTTTGTTATACATTTTGGCAAGCATTGATAATTCTCTGTTGACTTGCAACTGACTTGTATGTTTTTGTTGCCAATAATCTACAGGTCTTGAATACATCTTTAACTTCCTTAACCGCTTAAAAGCTTTCAATAACCACTAAATGGAGTAGATGTACTGCACACGGTATGTTGCTGCTAATTGAAGTTGATTTTTCATTCCTAAGATAAAATAAAAATGGATTTAACATTATAAAATGATTTTAGTTCATTTTTCAACATTTTTCAACAATTTACGTTTTTTTAATTACATCACATTTTTTATAATTAATTTTTTCTAATATTCTTAGATCGAACAAGAATCCAAATGTACCACTACCACCTTGGGGAGAAAGTGCGGCGAGTTTAATCACAGTTTGCACGCAGGCATCATATTATATTATATTATATTGAAGTTTATTCTCCTCAGGCATTTGCCGTGCAGAGTTTTAATAATGAATACAGTAGTTATATTTACAATTTGGTCTACTGTTCCACTACTCGGTAAAATATAGACAGAAAAACGAAGAAGAAAAAAAGAATCAAAAAACAAAAATAAACGAAAAAGCAAAATAAAAAAAAAAAATTCGAAAGATAATCTGGGCATCTCAGATTAAAAAACGATTGTTGTTCATTTTTATATTAGTTTTGTTTTCGTTGCTCCAGATTTATGCAAGTTCTAAAAGAATCTAAGATTTCCCTGGTTGGCGTTTCTATAATTATTGAATATGTAGAAAGCTGAATCTTTCCACGCTCCTTTTTCATTTTTATTAAAATATTTTGAAATCCAACTTAGTTGTATAGATTAAAGTTTTTCATTAACGTCTATAATATTTAAGCCTCCTTTATTAACAGGGAGTTTAGATATTTGTCTTGGAGTTTTTATGGTGCAATTGTTCCAAAGAAAACTTTCGATTTTTTGTTCTATTAGTTCAATTTTTCGGTCTCCTAGAATTGGAAGCGTAAAGGCAAGATACCATAAGCTGTTTAAGAGTATTTGGTTAATAATAATAGCTTTTCCTTTTATCGATAAATGAAATCTTTTCCAGCTTTCTATTTTTTTGCTGATTTTAGCGATCACCTCATCCCATTGGTGGTTGGTCGATATCGACTACAACTTGAGAAAATAATACCTAAACTCCGAAGTGTCGTGTCTTGCCACGAAAAATTTAAAAAGTTTTCTTATATTATTGATCTGTTCTTTCCAAGCCACAACCCTTCCCAGTGGGCACGGTACGTTTATAAAACGTTTTAAAAACGTTTTTTAAACGTTTTTATAAGGTTCAAACCTAATAAAAACGTCCAAAGAACGTTTTAAAAACGTACTGTGCCCACTGGGTTGGCATTTGGCAGTGTTCAATTTAGTACCTGTTGCTAATTTATAAATATTTATGGCATTGCCTAGGGCTTTTATGAAGTTGTCAGATGATAAATAAAAATGTGTGTCATCTGCGTATTGTTGTAGTTTAGTTTCTTTGTTGTCTAGGGTAACTCCTTTTATTTCGGGAGTTTTTCTAATATACCCTGCAAAGACTTCAGCTTGAATTATGTATAGTGTCATTGAGCGGGGGCATCCTTGCCGTTCTCCTCTGTATATATTTATTTTATCAGATAGAAAGCCGTTTATTTTAAGATTGGAACTAATGTCAAAGTATAGAGTTTTAATAAGATAAAAAAAGCAAACACTAAAACCAAATTTAGATAAACAGTCATATAAAAAATTTCTGTCGACACGGTCGAAGGATTTGATTTGGTCGATCGATATAATGGAGGCATCTAAATTGTTTTTATTTGCGATATATATTATGTCTCTTGTTTATGCCAGGTTTTGGTAAATTGTTCTATGAGGGACACTCGCTGTTTGCTTTTCGTTTATGATGGTTGGGAGAATTTTTGTGAATCGGTTTGATATTATTTTTGAATTTTTTAGTCCGTGTTTAAGAGAGATATTGGTCGCCAGTTTGAAATGTCGGTTTTATCTCCTTTTTTAAAAAGGCAAGTTATAATGGCTTGTTTTTGTGTAATAGACATTTCGTTTTTTTTTTATTATTTCATTTAGAACTGTAACTAAACTTTCACCTAAAATGTCATATGTCAAATGTCCTAAAATATCATATGTCAAATGTCCTAAAATATCATTTGTAGAATTCGGCTGTTAAGCCATCATTTTCAAGTGATTTATTATTTTTCATAGTTTTTATTGCATTTTCGACCTCACAAAGCATAATTGGTTCCTCTAATGAGTGATGTTGTTGCTTGGTGATTTTTTTTTATGTCTGTGTATAATAAAACCAATAAAACCAAATTGCTAAAATTGCAAAGTCTGCAAAACCATGCATGCAAAGCAATTAATTATTTAAATAGGTTAGTAAACCCGGCCCCAGTGATGAAAAGCATGATGGTTCTAGATATTGAGAAACTTAACACATTACAGATATTAATGTTTATGTATAAATATAAAAACAATCTTCTACCAAACGTTTTTTCAGATAACTTTCTTATATCATTTTCTGAAAAATATAATCTGCGTTCAAATACCAGGAACGACTATCAACTAGGAAAAATTAAATCACAGCAGTCAAGTTTTCTAATTACAAACCGAGGTCCATCAGTATGGAATCGTTTCCAAAATAAAAATATTAAAGACCTAAAAAGCATTTCATCGTTTAAACAACAAACTAAAATGCATCTCCTTAATTCCTGACATATATACACTGCGACCATTTTCTATAGACGCACGTAGAACTTGGCGAATTTACAGTGTTGCAGTGGTAATAAAGTTGTTCTAACGGTACATTTGAATAAGTGTATGTAAGAAAACAATGATCCATTATGCATCTGATTATTAATTGTCTTGATTGTATTAAAATAATTAAATTTTTAATATTCACGTGGCAATTTTCTATAGACGCACTAAAGTTTTTACGAGTTTTTTCGCAAATTTCTTATATTCTGTAGTATTTTTTATCTTGTGAGTCGAAATTAAGTTGAACTTAACCAAATGCCGAAAGGAAATGTCCTTACCGATATTGAAAAAGGTCAAATATTGGCTTATCATCGAGAAAAAGTTCCAAATCGAGAAATTGCTAGAAGATTGAAGAGATCAGATCACGTTATCCGTAATTTCTTGAAAAATCCAACAGATTATGCAACAATCAAGAGGAAACCAAAGAAATCTAGGGTTCCAGACCGTGAAAAACGCAGAATTGTTCGACTCGCATTAAATTCATCAAGAAGTTTGAAAACAATTAAGTCAGATTTGGGTTTAAATGTTTGCAAGGAGACGATTAGAAAAGTTCTTATAGACATCCCACACATAGTACGATCAAAAATGAATAAAGCACCAAATTTAAAGCTCGTTCACAAACAGAAACGGATGGATTTCGCCCGTGAAAACATGACACGCGTTTGGGAACAAGTACGAAATTTTAGATTAAATTCTCATGAATACTTAAGATGTCTAAATAGCTGAATATTTTTGTTTTCAATACCAGGTGATTTTTTCGGACGAGAAAAAGTTTAATCTTGATGGGCCTAATGGTTTTAGTGGCTACTGGCGTGATTTGAGGAAAGAACCCAAATATTTTTCGACAAGGAATTTTGGTTTTATGCAACAGGAAAGTTAAATTTAGCATTTAAATCTTGCAAAATGAAAAGTTCTGAATACATTGATGTGCTAAAATTATGTTTGATTCCATTTAAAAACAAATATCGACGCAAAAAGTTTGTTTTTCAACAAGACAACGCCATCATTCACACTAGTAACGAGACTAAAGCTTGGTTTGAAGCTAAAAAAATTGAGCGAATGTGGTGGCCTGCTCGCAGTCCAGATTTGAATCCTGTTGAAAACATCTGGGAAATAATTGTAAGACGTATCTATGCTGACCAGAAGCAATATAACTCTGTGGCAGAGCTAAAAGTAGCGGTATCAGAATGCTGGGAGGATATGGAGCCAAAAGTGCTAGAAAACTTGGTATAAAGTACACCAAAACGAATTTATCAAGTAATTGAGCGAAAAGGAGGTCCAATCGAGTACTAAAAATGTGATAAAAACATTTTTTTGGATAGTTTTGTTAAAAAATGTGAAATGCGTCTATAGAAAATAGTCAGCTATCTTTTGGTCTTAATTCATTTATAATTGACCTCTTTTCAAATTTGATATTATTTTTTGATAATTTTCGTTATTTTTTGATACTTTATTTATAATTTAATGAAATACACTATAAAAATAAAGTTAAGTACGTTTTTAAGACATAATCCACATGCGTCTATAGAAAATGGTCGCAGTGTATTATAGTTTACAGTATTTGTTTTCAGATTTTTTTTGTATTTTTTCTTTTTATTTATTTTTTATTTTTTTCTTCTTATGTGTTTTAATTTTATTAAATTTTTTATTTTTCTTTAAAAATTAAAGTGTTTTTTTATTTTTATTTTAATAGTGACTAAAGGGGCTCTATGAAAAGGTTGTGATGATAAACGCATCATCCCTACCTTCTTTGAGTCCCTGACTGATTATAACAGTATATATATATTATAAATTAAAAAGATTAAAAACGTTTTTTATAAAGGTTTTTTATGTTTACGATGTTATTTATTTTATATGAAAAATTGTAATATTGTTTAATCAGCGAAATAAAAGTTAAATAAATAATAAAAAATAACAATGTGTTATCGAGTAAAAACTTTTGCAGTGGGACGTCATTATTAGTGTTTTTATACAGTTTTTTATAAAATTGTTCAAAACTTTTAGTAATATCTTGGGTGTTTTTGTTTTCATTTCCGTTTTTGTCTTTTATTAGCGTGATGATTTGTTAAGATGTCTTTGCTTTTTCAAGCTGAAAAAAGAATTTGCTGGATTTTCACCATCCGTTCGCAATTTTACTTTTGCTCTAATTTCTGCGCCGTTTATTTTATTTATTTCAAAGCTTTGAAGTTTTACCTTTAGAATTTCGCTGAGGTATTTCATTCTGGGGATAAAGTAGGACTTTTTAAGAGAATTTTTCAGTTGCTTTTTAATTCTTTATTCCTCAACTCGTTTTTTTTTTTTTTGCTTTAGATTTACTGAATTTTTGTGAAAATTTTTTATTTCTTGTTTAAGAAGATCCCAGCAAGATGTTTTGTTTTTAGAATGATATATTTTTTGGCATCCTGTTTTAATAAATTTTGAAACGTTGTCAGTGTAATTATATTTGCTTAAGTTTTTATTACTTAGAACCAAGACTTTTTTTCCAATTTCTATGTTGTTTATCAAAATGGTGGCGTATATAACATTTTGATGGTCTGAAAAAATCATTGGTTCATGTTCGATTGATATGAGTTGGCGCATATGTTTGCTTATTTATAGTCTATCAAGGCGAGAAAAAGATTTATTGTTTGTTGATTTGTATGTGTATTCTCGGGCATTTGGGTTAAAAATGGGCCAGGTATCTTTAATATTAAGTTTAGTTAATAAAGTTTTTAAATTACATGTTGACAGGCATTTTCTCCTGTTGATTTGCGGGTAGCAATATTTATCGTCTAAAACCTTAGAATCACCCCAGAGTATTGTAAACTGATTATTTGAGTTTTTAATTTTTATTTTTTTAGATATGTTTTTGAATAACTTTTTTCTTTTGATTTGATCAGTGTAGCTCAAACCAGATTTTGCGTAAACGTTTATTATTAAAATAATATGGTATTCGTTTTCCACTATGATATAATTATAATGACCATCAAGGTCTTCGAAATGTTCAATTATTTTAAAGTTATAATTAGTTTGGTTTGTTAAGATTAAAGTACCACCTGTGTGTGACGTACAACTCGAGAAAAAACCTGGATTATTCCATTGTCGAATAAATTTTTCTGCGTCTTGCGTATTTAAATGGGTTTCTTGCAGATGATAAAAATTCATTTTTTTTAGTTTTTTAATAATAATTTTTTGCTTATTTACGTCACCAAGGCCGCATATATTAACAGAAAAAAATTTTATTGCCTCCATTTTTGTTTGAGTGTTTAATTACAATTAAGTTTTAAATTACAAGACGAATTAGAGTGAAAGAATGTGCAGAAAGGATAATACAGATGGTTTTAGAATACATTTTCTTAGAATATAAAAATATAAAAAACAAAAATATAAAAAATAAAAAATACTTGTAGATATAAACTTTATAAACTAAATATTTATTCATACCGCCCTTTGTCGTGAAACACTGACAGGTATTTTGCCGTCAGTTTGCTTTTTAGCAAGCGTAGTATTTTCAATCGTTTTCTCTTTTTCTGCCAATTTTTCGCTATTTATTTCGAGAGGCTGTTTTCGTTCTTTGGGTTTAACTTTTGAGTATTTAATAATTTTTGAGGGTTCCTTATGTGAAATGTATCGTTGTTGAGGATGGTGTGAGTTGCAGCATGTTTTGCAGAGAAAAGATTTCCCTGCAAAATAAAGAGCGATATTTATTACATCAATTTCTATCGTATGTGGAATTTCTTCTAGTCTTACAGAAGACTTTATTCGAATCAGCCTTCGACCGTCTTTCATATTTCTGTTAAAGCGGTACGTAGTGTGAGTTACTGAGTATAACTTGCTTATAAAGAGCTGCATTTGTGCTAAAATTTTATCGTCCTCAATTAGAGGGTCACATTATACGGTTATTAAAAGACCAATGTCACTCCGTAGCTTAGAGTTTATGTTCTGGTTACTACCAGACAATTGTATACTTGTTTCATTAACGAGAACCACATCTTCTTTTTGATTCATTTCTATCACCCAGTTTCCTCTGGTATTGTATGTCAAACTGCTGACTTTATTTTCGCCAACAATTAGAGATATTTTTTATAATGGTAGATTACCCATATAAAGATACTTTGTTACAACTTTGTTGATATATCCATATTCATTTTCTTAACACCTTGAATAAAAACAACCTGTGAGTCATGCTCTGATGGCGCTTGTAAAGATTCGCTAAATTCTCACTTATAGTTTTTGCAACTCTTTTTCTGTTTAAATTTCTAATTTTATTAAAAGTTGATTTGTGACAGCCTTTAGGATGACATTTTAGCCCTGTTGTGCAACTTTGTTTTGTCCTTATTTGAGCTGAGCACAACTTAAATTTGAGCAATGTCTTTGTCATGACCGTCTTTTATGAAATATTCCCGAAAAGGACTTGCTCGATGCATTTTTTTCACTCTTTATAAATCTTGTTTTGCTGATTCTGATTTTGCTGATTTTGCTTCACTTAATAAGCTTAAAAACGATACTGAGACTGCAAAAATATTTTTTATCTTGTTATAACAATCATCAAATTAATTAATATTAATTATTAATAACTTCCTTTTAATACAGTACAATCTCTCTAATTCGAATCTCCTTAATTCGAAAACCTCCGTAATTCGATTAAAAGCCACCGTGAAATGCGTTTAAGAAAAATCAACTTTCTATAATTCAAAAATCTGTCTAATTTGAACTTTTATTTTTCCCCATAAAATTCGAATTAGAGAGATTCTATTGTAAAACGTTTAATAAAAATTTTACTAATCTTTAATAAATTGGGAAACTAATGCTTACTAAACTTTTTAAAATAGATTAAAAAGTTTAGTAAGATTAAAATTATTTTTCTTGAAAGTACTGTATTGTAAACAAAAAAATATTGCTTGAACTTACGGTCGTCACAACACGGTATTTAATGAGGGTTCGAGAGTTCAGTAGCACTACCGCTATACTACATAATTTGAAGTTTGCGTAAGTTAGATATTTGGATACACTTTTGTTGACTTTTCTTATGAAAAAAGTGCTGCTATTCTTTCTTGCTATTACCTCGGTGCAATGGCTGTCAAGAGTATCGTGTCAAACACGCTCGAATGAGCATTAATAAGTTCCTTTTTATTTAAATTTAAAAGAATAATCTAAGTTTCTGGATATTACGTAATTTGTAATATCTGTACTTTAAACATGAAAACACATCTTCTATAGGATTTAACTGGGAAGAATATGGGGGCGGATACCTGTATCTAATACTCTTATCCCTGAAAAATTGAATTATCAACCCTGATTTATGAAATCTTACGTTGTCCATGATAAGAAAATTATTTTCAAACAATCTTGCTGCATTGCATTGCTTAAAAAATTCTAAGAAAATTTCAGTGTTGAAAGATCCTTTAATAATTGAATGTTTTAAGATGGCTCTGACTGATATTAATGCAAGTAGACTGATATTGCGACTTTTGTTTGCAGGAAGAGTTGTAAATGCATGAGTGTTTTTAGGTGAATATCCGAATTTTGGTCTTGAATGTAAATTGAACTCGGTTTTATCCAAGAATAACATTTGAGAAGTGTCAATATTTCTTTATCGAATATAATAACTTTTTCTCTCTCTAGTCATTCTTGGTGAACAGGTGACATCAGAGACCTTTCTTAATCTTTTCCTTGTAATTTCAAGCTTCTTAAGGTAACAAGATATAGATGGTTGGGATATGGTTATTCTATTTTCTTGAAGCTTTTTTGTGATTCCCCCTGCGTAAGTGAGTTGTCGTCTTGAATACATTCAGATAACAACATCATAGCACGAGAATTCGAGCTTTGTTAGGGGGCCACTTTTCTGTAGTAGGTTAAAACAATCACTAAGATTATTATTAGTTTATATTATAGCCTGCTATTTTCTAAAGGTAGATAATCCCAAATCAGTAGCATTGGTAATTTGAGCTATACTTTTCCCTCTATCCATTCTTATTTTTATTTGTTTAATTAGTGTACATGAAATTGGTACTCTTTTTTTCCTTCTTATATTTCTGACAGGTTCACTTTTATTAAAATTATTTTCCATGGAGCTAAAATAACCAAAAATATATTTAAAATAATAATGATTTTCAGATGGAATAACGCGGTGCGAAAGCACCTTCTTTTTTATTGCTGATTATGTATATATATATATATATATATATATATATATATATATATATATATATATATATATATATATATATATATATAAATATATACATATATATATTTATATACACATATATATATATATATATATATATATATATATATATATAATTATATATTGTATATATATATATATATTGTATATATATATATATATATATATATGTATATATATATACATATATATATATATATATATATATATATATGTATATATACATATATATATATGTATATATATACATTTATATATATATGTATATATATATACATATATATATATATATATACATATATATATATATATATATATATATATACATATATATATATATATGTATATATATATACATATATATATATATATATATATATATATATGTATATATATATACATATATATATATATATATAAATATATATATATATATACAATATATAATTATATATATATATATATATATATATATATATATATATATATATATATATATATATATATATATGTATATATATATATATATATATATATATATATATATATATATATGTATATATATATATATACATATATATATATATATATATATATATATATATATATATATTAATATATATACAATATATAAGTATATATATTATATATATATACTTATAAATTGTAGTAATAGTAATAGTAATAGTATATGAGTTGCAAATAGGATACAGATCCTATTAAAGTCATATAATGACTGTAGGCAACTATCAATTGAACTGTCAAGCATTCGCTTAAATTCGTTAGTCGAGGAACAGTTAACTGTTGCATGATTGAGTGCATTCCAATGCTTAGCAACACGATTACTAAAAAATAATATCGTGGATCGCAATTTCTGTTAAATTCGCGTACAAACTGTTCTCGTTGACCACATCGAGCTGGACGTATAATTGGTTCATTGTGCCAATTAATGATGGTAAGACCTTTTTCAATTTTAAACTTTTGATTCAAGTCACCTCTTATTCTACGATCCTCCAGTTTTTGAATTTGAAATAAGATACATCTATCTGTGTAACAAAGATGTTTGCATATAGTTGGGACTTTTGTGGATTGTCTTTGAATTTTCTCAATAATCTTTATATCTTTCATTAAATAAGGTGACCAAGTACTGATTGCATATTCCAGGTTAGGTCTGACATATGTTTTGTATAACTTAGTCCATAACATTAAATCCCTTGATATAAATGTTTTTTTTAACATATTAAGCATTCTGTTAGCTTTATTACTAGCATGAATAACTTGATTAAAATATTTAGCATTACTTGAAACAAATATACCAAGATCTTTTTCTACATCTGATTTTTCTAAATCGTAATTTAAATAGTTGGTTGTATCTTGAAGTGAATAGTTTGAGCGTGGGTTGTTACTTCCCATATGCATAACTTTACATTTTTCTAGGTTCAGCTTCATCAACCAAACTTTTTTCCATTCAGTGATTTTATTTAAATCAGTTTGAATGTCAGTGGTATCATTAAGAATATTTTTTACTCGTAGCTCATTCATTAGTTTCGAATCATCTGCATATAGTTTACTGACACATTTTAAATTGTCTGGCAAGTCATTGATGTAAATTATAAAAAGTATTGGGCATAAAACTGAGCCTTGTGGGACACCGCTAGTAACGTGAGCCCAATCAGATATGTGTTCTCCAAGTACTACTCTCTGTTTTCTATTAGTGAGAAAGTCTTTAATCCAATCAAGAAGGTCTCCAACTATTCCATAAGCTTTAAGCTTGATGATTAATAATTTGTGAGAGATTGTGTCAAAAGCTTTTGAAAAGTCCAGATATACCACATCTACTGCATTTTTGTTAGCTAAGCATTTAGTAACATAATCATTGGATTCTAATAAGTTTGTAACTCATGCTTTATTCTTTACAAAACCATGTTGAGATTGAGACAATAAATTTAGTTTTAAGAGATGATTTACAAATCATTAGTTACTAAGCTTTCCATTAATTTACATCGAATAGATGTTAGTGAAACTGGTCTATAATTACTTGGTTCACTAGGATTACGTTTTTTTAACAATGGAGTAACATTTGCATTATGCCATACTTGAGGAATTGATCTTTATGATAGAGATTTGTTGTATACAATTGTTAGAGGTAAAGATAGTACATTAGCACATTGTTTTAATATCATTGGGTAGACATTGTCCGGTCCGGTTGTTTTATTTGGATTTAAATTTTTTAATTTATTTTTGATCTCATCTATTGAAAAATGAAGGCTTGATAAACGCTCAGTTGTACGATTTGAAAGTAGTGGAGAATCTTTGTTAACTGAATTATTGTTGAAGACTGATTTGAATCTACCATCTGTCCCAGTAACTCCATATTTATTTCGAATTGATTCGATGCTTTGTTTGATTTTGCGTGAATTATTAGCATAACTAAACAAACGTTTGGGATTTTTTGTATCAAAAGCTAAACTATGTTCAAATTTTTTAATAGTTAATCTTTTTTGTACTTGTAAAGAAGGTTTTAGTTTTTTGTATTGTTCGACAAGCTCAGGTATTTTCCACTTTGAAGATTGATTTTTACGCCATAATCTATTTTTTTTATTTATGAGGATTAAAAGTGTATGATTGAGCCAAAGAGGTTTGTTTTTATTTTTACATATTATTTTTGGTACAAACATATTTGTTATGTAGTTATAACGGTTCAAAAATAAGTTGTAACTGTCATTTATATTTAAGTTGCTTAACTCTTTTAACCAATCTATATTTTGAAAACATTTAATGATAGAATTGAAATCACTTTTATGGTAATTGTACTTGAATGTTAAATAACTAGTTTTACCTTTATTACTTGATAAATCATCATTAAATTTTAGTACCAAATGGCCTTGACTAGCTAATCCAAGTGGTGGTAAATTTTCTATGTGTTTGATTCTGTCTGATGATTCAGTTATGACCAGGTCCAATATATTTTTTGGCATTTTATTTTTTTGGATGAATGTTGGAAATGTTACATTTTGAATGATGTTTATATTGTTAATAAGATCTACAACTCTAGCACCAATGCTATTTTTATTACCATTAACTTGAACAGAACCATCTTCATACCATTTGATGTATGGAAAATTGAAATCACCACATATGAGTATACCGGTATATATTTTTCTGTTTAACTCTATTTTTGCTGTTTGTATACTTTGAATTATTTCATCGTCAACTTGGTTTGACCTTTCAATGTTAGTGTTATTTGATTTTTCGTGTATATATATATATATATATATATATATATATATATATATATATATATATATATATATATATATATATATATATATATATATATATATATATATATATATATATATATATATATATATATATATATATATATATATATATATATATATATATATATATATAGACATCGGAAAGGAGTACCGTAGCAACAGGTTACAAAAAGTTAACGATTAAGATTTTATTTTAACCCTGCAAAAAAAATTGAATCCTCATATAAGCAAAAAATGCAAAAAAGATAAAAGGTTCATCTTGCTGAATAAATAAAAATTTTAAAATTTCTGCGCTCAAAATTTTTTTAAAAAAGGTTTAAAGATTATAAACAAAAACAGTAAAAGTAGCTTTAGCTAAAAGTAGATTTTATTCACATTCAGTTGTCTTGTATTTTATTTAAAACATTTCTTAGTACAGCTGCAAGTTATTTTCACAATAATTTCATTTAAAAAAATAGTTAAAAGTCTATTTAATTATCTAAAATTAAACAAGTTACTCGTTGTCAATGATAAGTTTTTAAAAACGTTGCATCCGTAGCCATTATTAAAATTCTAAATTATTTTTAACTCTACTGCGCTTGCGTATAATAACTTTCCACTTATTTCTAAAGTCTAAACGACCGTGATGTTGAGTTATCTTAACTTTTAATTATTTTGATTTTTTACACAGTTTTGAAAGTTTAGATTTTGTTGCTTGTAAATATTCCTTTAAAAATTATTTGAGGGTTATTATATATATATATATATATATATATATATATATATATATATATATATATATATATATATATATATATATATATATATATATATATATATATACATATATATAAATATATATATATATATACATATATATATATATATATATATATATATATATATATATATATATATATATATACATATATATAAATATATATATATACATATATATATATATATATATATATATATATATATATATATATATATATATATATATATATATATTACATTGTTAGTGCTTTTTAAATGTTTTATAATACAATGCCATACTAAACAATGCACTAACACAAACATTTGTGTTTTTGAAGTGTAAAATTTCGATTAGATCAGTGAATAGTTTAATATTTTTAGATAACCCTTGTTTTATCTATTGTTACTAATAGAAACTTAAACTTTATCTATTACTTTTTACCGGTATAATTGGGTTTTTTAAGTTTAAAGTTTAGTTAGTTTTGTTAGCTTTTTTTTTAAGCTGCTTCTATTTACAGCTTAAATAGTAGGGTGGAGTGAATTTTATTTTTTTTTTACAATTCATTTAGCCTGGGTGTGCAAAAGTTGTCTATTCATTTCAGATTTACTCTGGAAAAATATCAATGCTCTAGGAAATTTTCTTGAGGTGCCTCCAGACCTTTAAAATTTTAATGGGTCCCTACTATTATATAAAAAAAGTTTTTCAAAAGTATGTCATGCTGGGTCTCAAAAAAAGCAAAATTTTATAAAAATTTCAAAAATAACAATTATTTTATAAAAAAATTATCATTTAAGATTTTTTTTGAAAATATTATCAAAAAAATAAACTTTTTTCATTTTAAGTTTAAAAGGTCATTTTTTATGCAATAAACTATAAAATAACAATTTTTTTTTAAAAAATAATTGTTTTTTTTGAAATTTTTATAAAATTTTGCTTCTTTTGAGACCCAACATGACATACTTTTGAAAAACTTTTTTTTATATAATATTAGGGACCCATTAAAATTTTAAAGGTCTGGAGGCACCTCAAGAAATTTCCTAGAGCATTGATATTTTTCCAGAGTATTTCTGAAATGAATAGACAACTTTAGCACCCAGGCTAAATGAATTGTAAAAAAAAATAAAATTCACTCCACCCTATTAAATAGCTTTATATAACTTTTGTTTGATCAACTCTCTAGAGTGATTATAAGATTAGATTGTATTTAAAAAAAAAAAAATTTTACTATTAGAAACCTAAACTTAATGAAATTTTAAAGTAAATTAATGCTCTATTTAAAAAAAAAAATCTCTAGTTATTTCCATTTGCCAGAGATAATTCAAATCTGCCCCAGGTGTGTTCAAAGCTACCTCAGTTTTGAACATTTTCACGTGTGTTATAGAAATAGGAATTCTGACTTAATTTTTAGCTCAGAATTTATTAAAAGTCTGTCGTTTTGTTCCTTAATCATTGTTATGACTATTCAGAAGAAAAAAAGTGGTTATAATAATTAAAATATTGATTTATAAAAAAAGGTTTAAAAAATGTTCAAAGCTGCCGCCATCTCCCCTACAAAAACAATTAATATACTTATTTTAAAAATTCTTCTTCCTTCCACATAAAATATCTTTAACTTAATAATCGAGTTAATTATCTTTAACTTAATAATCGAGTAATATGGCTGTAATATAACACTTCCAGAAATAACGAAACTTACAAAAGAAATGTTCAAAGAATTTATGAAGGAAACGGAAGAAATGTTTCTTGAGCAAGAAAATGCAATTCTCAATATTATTGGAGCTAACATCAAAATAATAAACGACAGATTTAAAAAAGTAGAGAAAAATATTGATGCAAATGCAAATAACATAAATAAATTAACAAAAGAATTAGAAGATTTAAAGGTAAGTCTTAATTTTAATAAAGGACATATTGACGAAAAAATAATTACTAACAAGAAATATTTGGATAAAAAAATTGAACATACAAAAATAGATAATGTATTAAAAGAAAAATAAAGAAAACTAAAAAATCGATCACGCCAAAATAATCTTAGGATTGATGGTATTTACGAAAATGATAAAGAATCACGGGGGATACCGAAAAAAAACGTCCAAACAGTTTTCTCCGAAAAACTTGGACTAAAAGATGTCGAAATTGTCGAGAGAGCACACCGCACTGGACGAAAAAACGATGCACGACCAAGGACTATAATATTAAATCTTCAGAAATATAAAGATAAAGTAAGAATATTAAAGGAATCGTATCGACTCAAAGGCATACGTTCGTTAATGAAGACTTTTCTCGAGAAACCATCGCTATTCGAAAAAAATGTTTCCAGAAGTAAAAGAAAGGTGATTGAATGGTGAAAGTGTTTTGGTAAGGTATGACACAATTGTTCATAATAAATTTTTTTTTTTTAAACAACTTTACGAATAAATTTATGGGCATTCTTAAAAAGCAATCTTAAATAAAATATATTAATCATGGCTGCAAATAAAAACTTTTAATTTCGTGTTTTTAAATTTCAAAAAACGAATAGCTCTACGTCAAATTAAGACTCAGACTCCGATAACAATATTTCTCACGATAATTTTTCAGATTGTTCTTATTACTTTCCAAGCCAACAAGAAAATTTTAAGAATGAGTGTGAAAAAAATAATAATCGAATTTTAATTCTCCACCTTAATATAAGAAGCCCAATAGCAATTTTGAAAAACTTTTAAACTTATTAGATGAAACTAAACACGTTTTCAATATAATTTGTTTAACGGAAACTTGGACTTCTTTAGAAGACCTAAATAATAATTTTCATCTACCTCGTTTTAATATTATTTCAATGGAGAAGAAAGCAAATAAGCGCGTTGGTGGAGTTTTATATTCACGAAAATATTGAATATTGTTTTAGGTATGATTTGAGCGTTTCCGACTGCGATGAAGAAATTGTAACTATTGAAATTACTAAATATCAACAAAAAAAAAGAGAAGATTTTACTAAGCTGTTGTTATCGGCCACCTGATGCCGTGAGCGAAAACCTTAGCAAAATTTTATAATTGGAGATTTAAGCATGAATTGTTTTCTTTATAATGATGACCTTAAAGTTAAAAAATTTTATGATGCATTTCTTGAAACGGGTTCAATACCTTTAATAAACAAACCTACAAGAGTAACAATAAACTCAGCAACTCTAATAGATAGTATAATAGCTTATATAGCTTCGGATATTTTCAACATTGCACTATGGTTTCTGAAACCCGACTTTTTGGCAGAAACCCTTTTTTTTTTAAGTATTAAAAAATATTTTTTTGATGTAGTACCTTAAAGTAAACCCTTCAAAGTTATAATAAACGTGGTCTACTTTTGAATTAATAGCTTCGTTTGTTTGTAATATACACTCAAGTTAAATTAAAAATTTTCATAAACTTCTAACCGGTGTCAACTGGGACACCCTACAACTAAATCTAAATGCCGATAAAGCATATGATATCTTTTAAAATAAATTTCTTAGTCTTTATAATAAAGCATTCCCGAAAGTTACTAAAGTAATTACAACAAAAACACTTTTAAACCCTTGGATGACGAGAGGCATTCTTAAATCTTCAAAAAAATCAAAACAAAACAGCGTTAATATAGCAAGTTTCTTAAAAAAAAACTCATAAAAATCAAACTAATTATAAAACCTATAAACGGCTATATGAATCACTTTTAAAACGCTCGATGAAACATTACTATTCGGAACAATTAATGAAACACAAAAATGATTCGAAAAAAACATGGCAAATTATAAAGGAGGTAATCGGAAAAAAATGATTGTACGGAAATTCAGAAGTAAATTAATTTACTTCCGAATAATCTTAAAGTTAGTCACAATTATATTGTAAATAAATTTTTAGTGGCAGAAACATTTAATCTTTTTTTTTTAAATAAAGTTCCTATTTTATCATCAAATATAGTAGTCTGGACGCTACGTGTAACTTTTTCTTGAAAATGAAGTGGACATTACAAAAACTACTTAAATAGTTTAAGGTTGATATCTTGAATGAGAAAAACTTTACGTGCTTTTCTGAAAGTGCTTAAAGGGTCAAATTTGGGCCCTTATTTGGTACTGATGACGTCATGCTGATATATTTTTTCAAAAATCAAACTAAAGAATACATATTTACGTCAAAAGTTACATAACCTCTTGAGAAAACCTTATAAAGAATAATAAAATCTTGAGAAAAACTTACGAGCAATTCTAAAAGTGCTTTAAGGGTCAAATTTGAGCCCTTACTTGGTAATGATGACGTCACGCTAATAATTTTTCCAAATTTCGTGAAAGAAAAAAAAAATAACCAAAAAGAATTTCGTGAACAGATTTTTTAAAGGGAAAATATTACAAAGGTCGATGTTCTTGATTGATGACTTCATTTACATCAAGGATAAACACATTTTCGGTTTTTTGCATGCGTGTGTGTGTGTGTGCATATATATATATATATATATATATATATATATATATATATATATATATATATATATATATATATATATATATATATATATATATATATATATATATATATATATATATATATATACATATATTTGTGTTTTCACAAGATGAACAGTTGCACAAATCCGTACAAGTCAATCCATGCGATCGACCAAGACAAACCAGTGTTTAAATTAACTGCAAAACGTCTTCTGGAGCAGGTGGAATGAACATCCATTCAACCTCAAGTTGATCGCCAATTTCTCGCCATCCATATCCATTGGGTTTTGGAATATCGGGATTTGCCTCTTGTGATCGTTTGACAATTGCTGTTACATACGAAACTCACTTGCAATGACACATTAGAACATCCCTAGTAGGTGGAAGGTTTTGGGGTTCCGGAGCTTCATTCTTGGCAATAAACTTGAGGTATCTTCCTTTGTTTGTATCACTGCATTTCAATCCATATAATTGGCATATAAACTTTTCTATTTGGTAGAAATGGGTTGTATTTATTAATTATTTTAGAACGACTAATATGTTCTTAACAAACAAATGATTTCGGCTTTCAGCAACTATTTTAAGTTAAACTGCTAATTGAATAAGATGATTTATCAATACCTATAGTAACAGTTGTAAATTAACTTACGAAGAAGGTTCATCTTGTTTGTTTTGACGAGGCTACCATCAGGTAATCCCAATGCCCATGGGATAGGACTCAAAGAATAACATAGTATTTGTTTCAAAGTTAGACCTTCTCTACCTCTTGCAATAACTAGCAATCTCCCAAACATGCTTCGTTCGGCTGATATAGTGAATGATTTCTCTTTAAGGCAATAAGTATTTTTCAAATTTAAATTGTTAAATGTTTGCAGACGACACTTTTTGATTGGAGCGTAAAAGGAAACTGTTGAAGATTGAACGCGTTCTCTAAAGAACCTTTGGAACTCTGCTTCCCCAATGGATTGTGCATTCAATAAATTATCTTTTAACTCATCGGGTACTTCAATTCCAGAACAAATATTCACCAAAGAATCTCTTTGCTCAAAAGGGCCCCAATTTGTTATTAGTATCAAAGCTCTCTCTACACATCCGTTATTGAAATCTTTTCTTGATGGTTTTAGATCTTTTGGTGTTTGTTTTTTGGTTGTGATTCCCATGTCATTTTTCAAAATTGAAATACATTTTGAAACAGTATGACTTGTAAGTACCCAGCGTTGAATGGTTCCTTCAGACGTACTATAACCTTTTATTTCCCCTTGGCATTTCCGATCACGATTAATAGTTTGTTCAATGCATTGGTCAAATTGAACTTTGTTAAACGTACTGCTCGTTCTTCTTACGGAGAAGTTTCCATCCCTGTTTTTAAAAAGATAATAAGTTATAAAGATTTAATTTGAAACTATTTTTAAAACTAAAATTTGTTGAAATCCAAACGAAATATTTTGGAGTACAAGCTTACATAAACTGTTGATAAATACTTGGATGAGTTTTAGGAAGTTGCATCATTTCGGTCCAATAGAAAGTTAAGAAGCGAGAATAATTTGGACGATCATATGCAAAAAATCACGGTAGCATTTGGCGTGTTGCCTCCAAATGAAGAGTCCAGTTACCAACCTTCGTTGAACGGAGAAAAACAAAAAAAATATTTAACATTTCAATTAAAGAAAATCAAAAAGCGGAAGTTGGTCCGGAAATATCAATATCTTTTAACACATTTGAGTGATCATTTAAAGTTTTGAAGAAATCATCATCAAACAACGATTCCAAATTGTCGTTATCGTCTAAAAAAAAATCAAAGTACAATTTTAATATCATCATTAAATTCACAGACATGAAGTATACTTAGGCAAATTTATTTACCTCCTTTAAACAAGTTATGAACTCAGGTGAGGAAGAGAAGTTATTCAACGAGGAAAGATTGTTTTCTACTAACGAAATTTCAAAATGTTTTATCCTCAGCTGAGTTAGTGCATTATACAGATATTGATAAATTCGAACGGCACGGTTATATTGCTTTCCCTTCAAAATACGCTCCAATGAACTTTTACCTTAAAAATATATAAAAAATATCTTTAGTACTTCAACCTTCTTTGGTCATAAAAAATCTGTTGCAATATTTGCTACGTAATATAATGTCAATAAAATTTAAAAAGATAAAGAAATCACTCACCGGCTATATCAGCTTCAATTATCCAGTCTTGTAATCCGACATCATTAAATATTTTGCCAATAACAGCTAGAAAAATACAAGATGTGTGAAATGCACCCATTCGGAGAACAATAAATCTTTTAAGATCAATATGACTAGGGTTCATCAGGATTTCCACCGCTTTTGCATATATCGCTTAATCCATTACAACGTCAGTTTCTGAGAGACCAAGATTCTCGGCTTTAGCTTTGGACTGGAGCAGAACTTCAAGCACTGTGCTCAAGTTTGTAGGCGATGAGTTAATAGCAGGAAGATAGCTAATAGCGTGGATGTCTTCTGATATCCTTTTAGGTGTAATTAGGTAGTTAAACCCAGTCCAGCTTGGGATATCACTATAAAATTGATATAGTAAGGTCCAAAAGAAATCCAGTTTCTCTGAAACTACCAGTAACTTACTGTCTTTAGATAACGCGTTTGTTTGACGTAGGTAATCTGGTTCTTCTCGATTATGCTTTACGTACAGAGGCAACTCTTTCTCAATTGCTTTAAAAGATCTTTCTCTTTTTCTTGAAACTATTTCGTTAACCTCGTTTTTGTGTACTTGACCAATATTTTGTAACTGAATGACAATACCATTTGTGATGTGCATAAAAGTTCCTTTTAAAGTTAAGTCAGGATTTATGTCGTTGTTGTCCCAAGCGAAGGTCACAAATTTTGAGGGCTGGAGAACAGAAGGACAAAAACTTTTAAAAATTTGATTTTGCATTGAATTTTGTGCAAGAAATGTTTCTAAATAATTTACTTCATCATAGGAAACTCCATGTCCTAATTTACTTAGCCATTTCACTAACTCTTTTGATCCAGTTTTTCGTTTGGTACTTAACCCTAATAACACGTGTTTGGAGCATCGATGATGGCCGTTTGTTACGTTATTAATAACATCTTCACAAAGAGAGTTTATTTTGACAATTCCTCTTTTACTAACTCTAGCACAAAATAGAATTTTTGCAAAAAGTTGATGCAGAAGAGGTGGAATTTCAGTTTTAACTCTTAGTAATTTGTTTTCATTAGGAGGCCATTTAAAGTATGTTTTTTTCATAGACAAAACCTCGCTGCGAATCTCTTTTGCGACATGATCGATAAGCTGTTCAATCGGTTTTGGATTATTCTTTTTTTCTAGATTCTCGATTGTTTTTAAAAAGACTTCAATGATTTTTCCCTTCTCAATAGTATCGTAATATAAGAAAAAATAGCCGTATTTTGGTGACCACAACTGAACAGACCCGCCGAATTCTGCAACTACAGCATCCTGTAAAGTCCTTCTATCTGGAATCTTTGTTCGATCTGTGCAGTTTTCTTTGTAAAATTCAAATAGCTTACTTGTATGAATAATCTCTAAGTTGCCTAATACGTGTTCTTTCACATAGTCGAAGAGCAAACGCATAATTGCATCTTTTGTTGTAATAAAAGGAGTTTTTTGGGGTCTTGTATATTTAAGGTAACAAGACCGATGATAATATAACTCTATTATTATCAAATCCATGTTATTTATTGTTTTTTCCGTACCATTGTTTTAGGCATATATAAAGAAATAAATTGAGTTGGACATTTAGTTTGTGACTTACCAAGCGTTCTTCACTTTCGCAAGCGCATTTTCAGTAAAACCCCGCAGTTTGTTATTATTATGGTCAACTTCTCCTTGATGAAGTATGCAAGCATTTTTAATTTTTTTTTAGGAACTAGATTAAGATGCTGTGTTTTTTTGCAACTCGCCATTATTTACTTTAATATTAATAAATAAATAAAAGTTAATAAAACACGTTTTTTTAGAGGTTAGCAGACGATCCCATGGCTCAAAAGGAGGTGAATAATTTCGTTTGCCGTAGAGTTTTTCCCATTGCTCAAAAGTAGGTAGGCTTTTTCGGAAACCGTTGAGTAGGATTATTTCTTTAATTTAGGAACATTGGAAAAAGGTTACTGTCAATCTTACTTTAATTAGTATATTTATTGTCCAAAATATAGTAATTTTAATTTAAGGATATAGTAATGTTAATTTATATATTTTGTCAAGTTTAAACTTCAACTTTTTTATTTTTGCTATTTCTATTGTTTTATTTTATAAACTGGTATTATATATTATATATTTTTATTAAAAGGATTATATTTTATTCGAATTTGAAAATGTCTTTGTATTATATTCTTTTTTCCCTTTTTTTTTTAGTTCGTACTTGAGGTTCTGCCCTTCTTCATTATTTTAAATTAATTGCTCTACTGTTGAAATATGGTTTAAATTTAGTAAATTTTCATGATTTAAAATTTACTTTATTGATCATTTGCCAACAGTTTAGGTTGTAAAATTCTATTTAATATAAGGTAAGAATAACTTTGTTCTCTGGTAATACCACTAAACGTTTTTTTGTGATTATCAATATGTTAGTTTTTGTTTAACTTTATTTTTGTGTAACTGTATTTGTCATGGCTTTTCATGGCTTGTAATGATATTGTTCATAAATGTGTTTGTCATGGCAACAATATATATTTTTTTTTTTGTGGTATAAAATTAAAAAAATATGATTTTAAAATTGTTTTTTGTTTAATAATAATAATTCATTTATTTCATACAACAAGTACAATACAAGGTCACTAGTAAAACAAAACAAAAAAAAGTCAATTAACAATTCATACGCAGTTCATATTCATACGTAATTCATACGCAGTTAACTTATTACTGGCGCAGGTGACAAGCTGATTTTTAAAACTATGTCTGCAGTTAAACAGTAAAGTATCGAGAGTAGGCAGGCCTAGCTCCATAAACATATTTTTAGCACTTGAGTACTTGTCATAGCCAAAAAATATTTTAGCACATTTCTTGTAACAAGATTATAGATTTACACTATAGTTAAGCTAAAGAGCAGCATCGTAAACGAAAATGATTTGAATGTAATATACATCCTAAACCTACAGGTACATTTTGTAATTTATTGTGCCAAATTAATATAACTACTTTAGATTACTTGCAAAGTTGCTAAGCATTTCTTAATAGCACAATCACTAAAGACCAGTTTTGTAAATTGGATACTACTATAGCTTATTTAAAAATTTAGGTAAGCTATTAGCTAAATAAATTTAAAAATATCTTTGTAGAAGTTAAAGTTTTTTCGGTTACGGAAATTAAAAAAAATATATATTCTTTTTGTACATTTTTGAGAATTTTTATGTTCACCATTTTTGAATGGTTCTGTCAGTGAATGAAGTATACAAAATTTTGTTTACAGACTTGCTTTTCCTTGCAGGGGCTATGTTCATCAAGGTTTGTAATGTTTCGTATTCTTATTTAAAGGAAAGAAAGTTGCTTTAATATTTGTTTTTGATGAATGAATTTCTTAAAAAAAATTATATCTACTCTTCCGATGTATCAAATTTATTGCAGGTCTTAAGCGTTCATATTATACAAACTAATTTTAGACTAAAAGAATCGGACAGTACTGTATAAATAAATTAAAACCAAAAAAAAAAAAATTAAACATAAAAAACAAATAATTTCATGAAACTATTTAAAGTAAATTAAATGTAAAATGACTAATATTTCCATTAAAGCATGTTAGTTAAATTTAATTATATATAAGCTAAATATAAAACGAACAGCTGCACCACACTATATAAACATAATTTAAGTATAAACAAAAGCTAAAAGGAATAATTTCAATAAATTGTTTAAAATAAAAATAAATATAAACTAAAAAACAAAACAAGTACCATCACTAGAATAAAATAAACTTAATATAAAATGGATATTTATAGTATACCATTTTTATTTTAAATAGTAAAAGAATAAGTACAATAAAATATATTAATTTGCATATAAACTGAATATAAAATTAGTATCTTAAATAGCCCATGTAAACATAAATATAAAACGAAGAACCGCATTAAAACATATTGACTAAATGAAAATTAAACATAACACAAACAACTTTCTCTAACCATGTCAATAATACAATATTTAACCAGATCATGAACCACATCAGATCACAGTATCCATACCATCCGTGAGCCATCCATGATACGCATGTTTAATATGGCTATGATTCAAAAATCAAAGTCTTTACGAACATGCAGATTAATACAAACTAAGACATTAAATGACATATAAGACTTTTAGAACACTGCAAACACAATAGTTTACACAAACTTACAGAACACTCAAACAAAACTTAATTCTAACTTAAACGATACTTGCTTAACTCTTACTTAATCACTGAATAATACTCTCCTCTTAAACACCACCTCTCAATACTGGACACCTGTCCAAATATTATAGTTTATCTAGCACTCCCTTGCCCTTACACAACACATTTCTTCCTGCTCTTAAGACTATTACAGTCTGATGATTCCATATAAGTGGTGGAGCTTTAATAGCTTCCACTGCGAAACAATAGCAGAATGAACTTGCTTTCTTGATGTTAGCACTAGCCACATTCAATACCTAAAAATCTCTTCTGCTTGATCAAAAAGTTCTTAGAGATCCACACTTTGCAAGATATTTTGATGAAATGTCACACTAAGAGCATGGGTGTACACTAATGTACTTGTAGACCACAAATGATATTTGATGGCTTCATATCACAGGAAAAAGCAAAGAGAAGTTCTTCAAGGTTTAGCAGATCAAAAACTTGCTTGATATTGCTATAGTTTTCCTGGAGATCTGCAGAAATGGCAATCAGTAACTGATGCTTAACACCAGAATCTATGGCCAGAGATTGGGTGAGAAGTTGTTTTGATAGCAAAGATTGTGAAGATGAATCTTTTTCCATGATTACAAAGCTTACTTTTAGAAAACCACCACCACCATCCACTCCCATTTTCATAATGTAGTTCTTGCAGAGGGTTCTAGTTTCAAGAACTTGCTGACAAGTGAACTTTCAAGTCTTTTCAGTGACAAATGAACTTTCAAGTCTTTTCAGTGAATGACAAGTTTATCCACCTGATTTGTGTCCTTGTTATTGCAACTTTTATCCAAGTTTTGGTAAAATGACTTTCAAGTTTTTTGCTCAACTGATTAAACATAGAGAGCAAGTTCATCCGACTCAATCCATCCAAGTCAATCCGACTTGGAACAACTTGATTTAGTGATAAAACCAGCTTTTTCGTGCCAGAGTTGGACAGCTCTGTGTTGTGTTACAAATAAACCTGACCTTTTGCTCTCAGTTCTGGTTCTTCTTTAAAAAGCCTTCTTGCTCTTGTCGGTGAATGTTGGAAATAGTTCAGAGATTTTACATTATTATAGACTTAAAATGTGAAGCTAAAACTTTAAATATCTAATACAATGCTAACTGGTAGAACTGGAATAGGGTGGCCACCTATTCCCTTAGGTCTACAAAGACAAACTGTTCCATAGGTGAAGTTTCTTTTATGGCAATGACTGGTGCTGCAGCTCTTTTATCTACCACAGTGTCCTTTAACACAACTTACTAAATTCTTCACTTTATTCATTGCTTCGGTGGAAAGAATTTATGAAAGAAAATGTTAACACTTTTTTACAACTTTGTTGGTTCTTATTTTCGATAATCAATGTCATTAATTATGATTTAATCTACAAGGTTAATTGACTTCTCACCCTCAATTAATTATTTTCAGAAGATCCTTTCTTTTTTTGATTAAACATTGCAAACTGTAAATATCATTTTGGTTTGCATATAAAAATGTTTGTACATTTATGCATTGCAAATTTTGATATATATACCAGCTCAATTATTTTAATTCTACTTTATTTACAAAAAATGGTTTATCTAGTGGTAATTTCATCAGTTGACCGCCAATTAGGTAAAGTAGATAAAAAAATAAATAATAAAAAAAGGCAGTAAAAAAAATAATTAAAAAAATATTATTATATATATATATATATATATATATTTTTTTAGATTATTCACCTCCTCAAGGCCCGAGGGGGGCCACTACAGTCAAGGAGGATACTCATTTTTTATATATATATATATATATATATATATAAATATTATTTTATATATATATATATATATATATATATATATATCATATTACATAACATGTCTACATAAAGTTACTGATGATATCACACTGCATAAGCTAAAGCAAAAGGTTTAGGCAGGTATCATCATATAAATGATATTTATGTTGGAAAATATGTATAACAACTTATTAACTTGATAACTAAATAACTAAATAACTTGATAACTAAATAACTTGATAAGGTGGTGTCAAAACCATCCTGCATAAACAGAAAATTTTCATATATAAACTCTTTTGAATAGCATCCACCACTTGCAAAATTTAAAAGTGGAAAACATCTCGTTACATTTTCCTTTAAGCGCAAGAGAACATGACTTCTATATTGCTTTCGGTCAAACTAAATATTTTCAACAGGATTTTTGTTGTTTGATAAAATAAATTTAACAAAAGTTAGCGGAAACAAAACACAATCTACCATACCTTTTTGTTGCTGCACTGTTAAAACATTTAGTTTGATGATAGCTTCATCATATTTTAAAAGAGAGCATATTTGGCTCTGTTTATCTATTAATAAATTTCCTTGAAAGTTACTGTCAAGTACATATATTTCTCCATATTTACAACCATATGTGCTGAGAGCATGCCAATGGTAATGCCCATTATAAATGATTTGAACAAATGATTGTGAACATAGTGCCTTGAAAAAAAAGTTTGTTCCAAAATTTGATCTTCAAGCCCATTTTATGATAAATGATTATGAAATTGGATTTACAAGCCCATTTTATGATAAACATTTTTTTATTAAGTTTTGGAAATAATGTATAACACTATCTGATAACATTTGATTAAGATATCTTCGACATCCTCAGTTGAAAGTAGTGGAAAGATTGGTAGTGCACATATAGTGTTGTTTAAAGAGGATTTATTTCAAATGTTGTAGAACTTGTTGTTAGTAGAAATGTAGAAATGTTATTAGTAGAAATCTTGCATCCCCTGTAATTGGATCATCTGTAATAATACATTCTTGTATTGGTGCTTCAGAAGCAATGCAATCAATTTTGATGTTAGATACTGAGCTTAATAAATCATTATTCTTACCTACTCGAGGAGAAGGCTTTTTTTTAACAATAAGCATATCAACTGTTATATAATAATTTTTGGTTAACGGGTGATGCGAAAGTTATCGGACAAATCCTAATTTCATTATTTGAGCATAATAATTAGTTTTTGTGGTTTTATGCGTAGGCATAAATGTTCTATAAAATATAAACTTTATTATTTGAAACACAATTATTTAAAATGAGGTTAAATGCAGCTGAACGAGAATCTTTTCAAAAGCGACTAAAAATGTTTTTTTTTTAACGAATTAACAAGACTTGTCAACAATCAAAAAGGGGTAAGCCAGAGAAAAATAGGTATTAAATTTAGTGTAAATCAATCAACAATTAGTCGTCATTTAAAAAAAATGAATATTAAATATAGAAAACGTGAAAATACTCCAAAATACACTATAGAACAACAAATAAAGACAAAGAAAAGAAGCAGGAAACTAGTTAACCAACTCTATAACACAAAATCGCTTCTAGTCATTGATGACGAAAAATACTTTTGTTTTGCAGGGGACAACATGCCTGCAAATTCTGGATACTACACAAACAACAAAAAGACATGCCCAGAAAGTGTTTGTTTTATAGGAAAAGAGAAATTTCCAAAAAATTATTAATGTGGTTAGCCATATCTGACCGTGGTATGTCCGAGCCATTGTTTCGCACTTCCAAGGCTGTAGCGATCAATTCATCAATCTATATTAATGAATGTTTAGAAAAATGACTTCTTCCATTTATTCACAAGTATCATGGGGACTTTAACTATTTATTTTGGCCAGATATAGCAAGTTCTCATTATTCTAAAGATTCGCTAAATTGGATGGACCAATATGCCTATTACGTTGATAAAGAATCCAATCCCCCAAATGTGCCTCAAGCACGACCAATTAAAAATTTTTAGGGACATTTGACACAGAAGGTTTACGAGGGAGATTGGCAAGCTTCAACAGAACAAGTTTTCATTGATCGCATTAAACTAAAACTACAAGAAATTGATTTAAACTTTTTACAGTCGCATATGAAAGGCGTCAGAGCAAAATTGAGATCAAATGCAGATGGTGGTGTTTTTTCATATAAAAGATAATATATTTTTATTAAAAGATAAATGCTTTATTTAAAAAAAATATAATAGTAGTTTGTTTTTTTATTTATAAATAAGTTATTGACGTTTTTATTTTGTCCAATAACTTCCGCATCACCCGTTACATAAACATGAGCACTTTCTGTTCTAACTAGTAAGCCTTTATCTTTTTTCTTGCATGATTTAAATTTTCTAAAACATTTGACAGCGTTTCACAAGTAAAAAAAAAATATATTGTTGCCATGACAAACACATTTATGAACAATATCATTACAAGCCATGAAAAGCCATGACAAATACAGTTACACAAAAATAAAGTTAAACAAAAACTAACATATTGATAATCACAAAAAAACGTTTAGTGGTATTACCAGAGAACAAAGTTATTCTTACCTTATATTAAATAGAATTTTACAACCTAAACTGTTGGCAAATGATCAATAAAGTAAATTTTAAATCATGAAAATTTACTAAATTTAAACCATATTTCAACAGTAGAGCAATTAATTTAAAATAATGAAGAAGGGCAGAACCTCAAGTACGAACTAAAAAAAAAAGGGAAAAAAGAATATAATACAAAGACATTTTTAAATTCGAATAAAATATAATCCTTTTAATAAAAATATATAATATATAATACCAGTTTATAAAATAAAACAATAGAAATAGCAAAAATAAAAAAGTTGAAGTTTAAACTTGACAAAATATATAAATTAACATTACTATATCCTTAAATTAAAATTACTATATTTTGGACAATAAATATACTAATTAAAGTAAGATTGACAGTAACCTTTTTCCAATGTTCCTAAATTAAAGAAATAATCCTACAACTTATATATCAAAAGCTCTAGAAATTTCAATTGCAGTACAAAAGATATATAGCTACATAATAATAACAGTTATATCAATTCTATCATTGTCATTCAACACCATTAACATACATCTCATATTGAATGATTTACAAGGGGCAGAGTATAATTCATAAGCAACTTTAATGATTTACTAGGGGGGAGGTGATAATTCAGACCCAAGTCTAGTGATTTACTAAATAAAATTAAACAAAATTTATTTTTAATATTTTCTCCACCAGAACCAAAGTTTCAAACTAAGGATAGAAAACAAACAAACTAGACTTTTAAATAATGGACAAAGATGAAAGAGTGATAGACATGGAAATAGGACCACCACTAAGATTAATCAATAAGGCACACAATGTCATTCAATAGAGTGTCATCATAAACAGCACCATTATAAGCAAATTTTTAGTCACATCATATCTTTTTTTATTTTTTTCTAATCATATTTTTTTGAAACATTTCTGTCAAACCCATGGTGACAATCTAAAACTTCATTAGAAACAACAATATAAAACATTCCTGAATAAGGAATTTTCCCAAAGTACACTATTATTCGCTGTAATTGTATCTACAAGGGTGGCCACATAAATATTTTATAAGAAAAAGAAGATATTAGAGGATTTTAGTGGGAGATTTTGCATTTAATTTAGAGAATTTTTTTTGCAAAACTACAAAATTTTGAATAGAAATAGAGAATTTTAGAAGATTTTATTTATAGGTGTAACGTCCATGTTTCCACATAACTGGACGTTAAACCTATAAAAAAAATCCTCACAAAATGTCCAAACCCTGACAGGGGTCGACAACGTCATTTTTTATGTTAGATGACATTGATTTGCTAAAAGTTTTTAAAGATTTTTTCCAGCCCAATCCTCATTTCAGACATTAACCAGTTTTACAGACCATGAATTTTGAATATTATGCAACCATCAAGAAATGAAAAAACAAAAAAAAAGGGGTTAAAGAGGAGATTTTATCACGTTTTTAACTTTTTAGAGGATAATAAAGGATTTTAGATGATTTTGAAAAAAAAGGACTTTAGAGGATTTTAGAAGAGCAGTGGCCACCCTGATTTAAGAAATATTGGGTTAGCAACTTAATGCAAAAAATTTATTAGAAAATCCTGCAAAAATTCAAAAAGTAAGAATACTTGGCATTCAGCTAACCTGTGTTACCAAAATTTTTATTAGAATATTTCACTACAAATTGTCTCCCATCCTCTTCAACAATTTCTAAAGTAAAAACTTAATTTTAATCTAGAGTTGTTGTCAAATTTTTCTTTTCAAACTTCAATATTTTTATTTTAGTTAATTATGATTGAATAAATTTGCTGCGATGTATTATAATCGTTGAATTGAGGTATTTGAATTCCTCACAAATTATTGTATTGTGACGCATTTAAATCACAAATTACAAATATTGACGCAACTTTTAACAAATTAATTCATACGGAATAAATAACCTCGTAGAATTCCACTTTCCTCAGAGCTTTCTTCAGAAGTGTTCAGGCTTAAATTGTCGTCATAAAGAACTGAATATAGATCCATACCAATATTTACTTTAACAACGTGTCAATTTTTGTTTACTTTTATGTATAAACTCAACGGTTTCCGAAAAAGCCTACCTACTTTTGAGCAATGGGAAAAACTCTACGGCAAACGAAATTATTCACCTCCTTTTGAGCCATGGGATCGTCTGCTAACCTTTTTTAGTAAACAGTTTTTGAAAAGTAAACATTTTTAACGTAAACAAATAACTGGAACAAATTTTCTTTTTTAGATTCATTAAATTACAACTATTTTATTACTTTAATACAATATTAAAAAATGATTATAATAAAATTTGTTTTTAAAAAAGGTTTATGAAATTTTGATTAAATATATTTGAGTAATTACACTTAAAACATTTAATTTTATATATTAGTAACCCCCTGTCAATAACTTGTAAAAACTAAATCAATGCTTTGCGGTATTCGATTTGTAAACAACATGGCGGATAATTTATACTTGAAATCCTTTCAATAAGTTGCATTTATTTTTGTCTCTAACTAAAGTTATAAGCAGTTTCCAAGTGGCACGTAAAAATTTTTAAACTTCTTAAGTTACAAGGAGCAAGTCTATATAAAAATTAATATGTCCACTCAAAATGTTTAGTTTTCCTTTTTTTTTTACATGTAGCGACCAGACTATAGCAACTTCTCAAATACACTTTAATTCTTACGTTACCTCAAACAACATAAGTGTTAATAAAAAAAATCAGATATTCCTTTAGAACTTCCGTACCATTTTAGTGATAATAAATTAATAAAGAGAGAGCAATCAATAGAGTTTTTAGGCGTGTTTCTAGACGAAAATGTAACCTGGAGGGAACATATAGGTGTAGTTGAAGATAAAATATCGAAAAGTTTAGGTATAATGTACAAAGCTAAGCAGTTATTAAATCAATCTTGTTTAAAAAGCATTTACTCTTCTTTTATTCATTGCTACTTAAGCTATGCGAACATTGCGTGATGCAGCATTTGTACATCTGTTCATCAACCGCGCCAAACTCATGCTGGAGGAGGCGTAAGTGTTTATATCCACCGTTCAATTGACTTTATTTTGCGTAGAGATCTTAGTGTGAATGAAACAGATTGTGAGTCATAACGCATAGAATTAGTTAACAAAAACTCTAAAAACATAATCATAATACTATTTATAGACAACCAGGTAGCATATTTATAGACAACCAGGTGGAAATTTTAAAACATTCAAAACTCGTCTTAGCTTATTCTTAAACAAAATAAAAAACACACAAAAGCATGTTTACATAGTTGGTGATACAAACATTAATATGTTGAAGCATACTTCTAATAATAATGTTAAAAATTTTATTGATACTCTACTTAAGCACAGTTTCATTCCAACAATTATTAAGCCAACCAAAATAACCAAAAATTCTTTTACCTTAGTCGATAATATAATAACCAACAATTCTCATGTTTTCACAGATATAATTAAAACAGACCTTTCAGATCACTTTCCCACCTTCTTAACTACTAAAAACACAGCACCAAACAAAACCACTCTCAAACCTCCTATATACAAACGAGAGATTAAAGAAAACTCTCTACAAAAATTCAAAAATTTACTAAAAAACAATGTTGACTGGGATCTTATATTGCAATCAAGCGATGCAAACAACGCCTACGAACTTTTTCTAGGTAAATTTTGTAAATATTATGATAAAGCGCTTTCAGTTAAAACTGTTGTTATAAACAAAAAGTCACTTTTAACTCCTTGGATGTCTAAAAGTTTAATCAAATCCTCACACACAAAAAAAAAAACTCTACGACAAATTATTTAAAAAATAAAACTTATAAAAATGAAATTACTTACAAAAGGTATAAACTTGTTTGAAAAAACAAAGCAATACACAAAAAAGCTTTATTATTCAAATTTGTTAAAAAAAACAACCATGGAAATGCAAAGAAAACATATAATACGATTAAAGAGATGGTCGGTAATAATAACTGTATAAAATGCAATCTGCCAAAAAAGCTTTTGATTGATCGTAAGTTAGTCAGTGATAAGATAATAGTAACTGAATATCTAAATAGCTTTTTTCTTAATGTGGATCACAAATTAGCAGCAGAAATTCCGTCAAGTTCTGCAACATTTCATTCTTACTTGATTAAGAACCTTACCTCAAAAAAGATTATGAAATAAATAAATCTAGATTCTAATGAATTGCGATCCGCTTTAAATACTCTAAAAAACAACAAAAGTGCTGGCTTTGATAATATTAGTAGCTTTGTCGTAAATCAGTATTTGATACCATTAAAGCTCGGTTAAAGATGGCGGGTTAAAGATGGCGTCTTAGTTGAGCACGTGTCTTAAAATCTGTATATTCTATGATATATTTCGTTCCTTGTGAATTGTATGATAAAAAAATATGGCTGCAACAGTATCAGAAGTAAAGAAAATGCTGACTCAAATGTTCAATGAATACAAAAAAGAAATTGAAAAAATACTAAAACAACAAGAAAAAAACTTTGTTGACACTCTGAGTTCTAATTTGAAAATAACAAACGATCGATTGGGATTGATTGAAAACAAATCTGCTGATAATGTAAACAAAATAAACAAACTAGAAAAAGAATTAAATGAGTTAAAGGAAAGTCTAAACTTTCACGAACATTTAATTGAACAGAAAGTCAAAACGGTAAGTAACAACTTAGAGAAAGAAAGCCCAATACAAAATATTAATGAGAAAAAAAGAATACTAGAAGATCGCTCAAGACGAAATAATCTTAGAATCGAAGGGATAACGGAAAGTGCTAACGAAACCTGGGATGAGATCGAAAATAAAGTTTTATAATTATTTTCTTAAACTTTGGAAGTGAATAAAGTAGAGATCGAACGAGCCCATCGCACAGGGTATAAAAAAGACGGAAAAACAAGAACTATAATTCTAAAATTACTAAGATTTAAAGACAAAACAAAAATCCTGAAAGAAGCCCACCGACTCAAAGGACTAAACATTTATATAAACGAAGATTACTCTCGAGAGACTTCAATTATAAGAAAGAAGCTATTTTCAGAGGCGAAGCTAAGGAGAGAAAACGGAGAGAACGTCGCTGTAAGGTACGACAAAATTATTAAATTCAAAAGTGATTTTACCAAGAAAGATCTAAGTAAGTAAAAATATTAATTTTCGTTTTCAAAAATATATTTTTATTTTATATAATACAAATGGCTGACAAAACAAAAAAAACAAAAACTTTTAAGTTTTTTGATAAAAATAATTCAGTGCTTATGAATAAAAATAAAGATCCTGATATAAATCTTTTTAATGAAATTGAAATTGACTCTTGTTACTTTAATGTTGAGGAAGTATCTTGTTATTTTAACTCAACGCAACCATTTGTTTCGACATTAACCCTAAACATTAGAAGTCTTAAAAAAAATTTTAAAAATCTTAAAGCTATGTTACGAAACATAAACCATGAATTCAAGGTAATATGTCTTTTAGAAACTTGGTGTCAAATTAAAGATTCCGTTAACTCGAATCTTCAATTACCAGGATACAAATCAATTCATCAAACACAAGTTGTTGGCAGAGGAGGCGGAATATGTTTTTTAATTCATAATTCAATTTATTTTCAAAAATCAGAAAATCTTAGTAATTGTAATGCGGAATGTGAGTCGTTAACTATAGAACTACTGATTCATAACAAAAAAAGTGTTTATTTAACCGCAATGTATCGACCACCTAGCGGAAATATAACAACGTTTGAAAACTATTTAAAAAAGTATTTAGTAAGCGTTAGAAATAAACAAATATACTTAATGGGGGATTTGAATATAAACCTTTTAAACCTAAAAAATGATAATAAAGTCGAACGCTTTCTAATTCTCCTCTATCAGCACAATATTTTACCATTAAATAATAAACCAACTCGCATAACTCGTCAAACTGAAACTCTCATAGACAATATTTTTACTAATAACTTCTCGAAATATCACACTCAAAGCGGAATCATAAGAACTGATATAAGTGATCATTTCCCAATATTTTTCACATCAAATTCAATATACAAAGAAAAATCAATCAAGGAATCAAACAAATTAATAAGCGTTACAAAAAGAAAGATAGATAAAAAATACCATTGAAACCTTTCGTAACTATCTATTACTGGTAGATTGGTATCAACTCATCAACTACAAAGACGCAAATAACGCTTATGAATATTTTAACTTAGAGTTCAGTGATGCGTATGAAAAAGCATTTCCAAAGCAAGAAAAAATAATTAAAATTAAAAGCTTACAAAGTCCATGGATTTCCAAAGGTCTTATTAAATCTTCCAAAAAAAAACAAAGACTCTATGAAAAATACTTAAAAAAAAACTTACAAAAATGAAAACAAATACAAAAATTATAAAAACCTCTTTGAAAAAATAAAAAAACAAGCAAAAAAAAATTATTCTAATTTATTGCAAAACAATATCGGAAATAACAAAAAAACATGGGATGTTATAAAAGAAATAATAGGGAAAAAAAAGATTGACTCTGGTAATACACTGCCTCAACGTTTAAATACTAATGATAAAAACATATTTATCAATGATAAAAAAGTAATTGCTCAAAGCTTTAACAATTATTTTATAAACATTGGAAAGACGTTAGCAAATAAAATAACTCAAAGTAAAAAACTATTTAAATCACACTTAAAAAAAGTAGACTTTACAATGGATGACTTATCTCCTGATGAGCTTTGGAATGCTTTTGAAACCATACAGTCCAGAGCAAGTTCTGGTCTTGATGACATAGACTCTAAAGTTGTTAAAAACGTTTATGACGTTATTAAGTATCCCCTAATGTATATCTTTAATCGCTCATTAAAAAATGGAGTTTTTCCTGACCGCCTAAAATTAGCACGCGTAGTTCCAGTATTTAAAAGCGGAGATTACTCGACTTTATCTAACTATTTTGCAATAAAACATACACTCCTGACCGCCTTATTTTGCAATAAAACATACACTCCCCTTGAAATCGTCACATATGGTGTTCCCCAGGTGTCTATTCTAGGACCTCTGCTTTCCTAATCTATATAAATGACATATTTTTATCTTCCAGTATTTTGAACTTTATTCTTTCCGCAGATGACACTCAAGCTTTCTATACCCACTCTAACATTACTACACTTTTTAATACAGTAAATCAGGAACTTGAAGAGTTGAGCGATTGGTTTAAAGCAAACAAACTTTCTGTCAACATTGAGAAAAGTAATTATATCTTTTTCACAAAACCATACAATTCAGACAAACTACCATTAAAACTTCCAGATATTCTATTAGACAAAGTTAGACTAAATTGAGCGTTCTCAATTAAATTTCTCGGGGTATTCTTAGATGAACATATTAGCTGGAAAGACCACATTAATATAACAAACGCAAATAGAAATGCCAATTCTAAACATTTAATGAAGGAACTGAGAGTTCTTAATATCTACGAACAAAATATCTATTGCATTCTTCAGTTCATGTTTAAACTCAAAAATGATCTAGTCCCTGAAGTCTTCCATAACTTTTTTTGCCTTATTAATCACAAATATCAAACAAAATACTCTATCAAGAACTACTATATTCCGAAAACCTCTTTAAGACAATCTAAATTCTCAATATCCAGCAGAGGACCCCAATTGTGGAACTCATTTTTAACAAACAAAATAAAAACGATAAACTCATTCCAACATTTTAAATGCGTTGTAAAGCAACAGCTACTAGACCTTAACATTAATGAAACAATCTCTTATTTTTAAAATTTTTTCTTATTTTTAAAATTTTTCCTTTTTCAATTTAAATCTTCACTTTTTCTTGAAATTCTATTATATTACTTGCTTGGTTATTTAATGATGTTCATTGTAAAAAAAAAAAAAAAAAAAAAAAGTTATATGTATTATAAATATTTTATTATATTTGTATTTGGTTTATATTTTGTTATATTTTGTCAACAACAAAAATGGGGCAAGATGATAAGACTATTGTCTTCTACTTGCTCCAGTCATATATTTCACGGTAAAATGTTGTACAAACTTATATTAATAATGACGAGTATATATAAAAAAAAATAAAAAAAAACTAACATATTTAATCTTTCACTGAAATCAGGCATTGTCCCAGATAAACTTAAAATTACCCCTATTTTTAAATCTGGAGATGATTTTGATACTAATAATTATAGACCCATATCAGTTTTACCATGTTTTTCCAAATTACTAGAACGCCTCATGTATAATAGGCTTTACAATTATTTTAAGGATTTTTTTATACGGTAAACAATTTGGATTTAAAAAAATCCACTCAACCCACCATGCTATAATTGAGCTAGTTACTCATATATCTAATGCTTTTAGTAATGATTGCTTTACGTCAGGAGTTTTTATTGATTTTGTTAAAGCTTTTGACACCGTAAATCGCGACATTCTTCTAAAAAAAACTTGAAGTGTATGGAGTAAAAAATAACAACTTACTTTGGTTTAAAGATTAGTTATCAAACAGAAAGCAGTATAGTCAGTATGAAACAACAAAAACAACAAATAGCGCCATAGCTTGCGGGGTTCCCTAAGGCTCGGTCTTGGGACCATTATTATTTTTACTCTGTATAAATGATTCAACATCAAAATTATTAAATTTGATCTTGTTTGCGGATGAATCCAATTTGTTTTATTCGCATAGAGACATTAAGACACTTTTTAACAGAGTCAACAAAGAATTACATAAATAAACGAGCGGTTTACGTTTAACAAACTCTCTTTGAATGTCAAAAAGACCAAATTCATCCTATTTCATAAACCAAATAAATATGAAAATATTCCTTTTAAACTTCCTGATCTAAAAATAAATAATACTAATATAAAAAGAGAAACTTTCATTAACTTTCTAGGTGTGGTCTTGAATGAAAATTTGTCGTGGAAGCTCCATATAAGCACTTTAGATAGAAAGCTCTCAAAAAATATTTCATTTATGTATAAAGAAAAACCTTTCCTAAATACTATTTCTTTAAAAAGTTTATACTTTTCATTAACACATAGCCACCTAAGCTTCGGTAACATAGCCTGGTCAAACACAAATTATACTAAGCTTAAAAAACTCTACAGTAAACAAAAACATGCCTGTAGAATTGTCTTTGGAGTAAATTAGTGTCTTGTGAACCTCTCTTATGCAAACTTGGAGTGTTGAATGTATACAAAATTAACATATCTTGTTTTACAGTTTATGTACAAAATAAAATATGGACTATCTCCGCCAATATTTCAACCCTATTTTAGCGAAATAAGTCATAAATACCCTACTAGATTCTCATATGACAACTTTGTTATCCAAAAATTTACATTAAAGTCAAATTCATACTCAATCCAACACCGTGGACCTTATTTGTTGAAATTTTTTCCCCAGATTGTTACTATCAAAAGAAATACACTTGGACAGCTTAAATCTGAATCAAAGCGTTTTTTATTATCTACGGACTTTCTTTTGCTTTTTTAGTAAAAAAATATAAACTAGCACAATTTATTTCTTTTATTTGCTTTTACTTTTATTTGTTCTAAACTTATTTTACAAAACAAATTTATATATAAACAGTTATATCAATTGTGAAACGTAGTTTTACACATTTTATATATATTTTATCACTAGCAATATCACGATTTTATATATTTTATTGTAAAAAAACGACCTGTAATGAAGCCACAATGGGGCTCGGTGCAAGAAGAAGACAAACTGATATCTTCTTCTTGCTCCAACCATTTGTTTTATTATGTTATTTTATAAATTATAACTTTCTACGGCAAAATTAAAAATATAGATAAATATATGTTGAATTAGTCGAACTTGATCAAGAGCGCTGGGATAAGATAAAAACAAATTTAGATATTTTTTCAAAACATATATTTCTCCAGCATTATTACTATTAGAACCTATAACATTCTATGGAAAATGTGACAAGTTGATACTTAAAGAGCCAGAAATCAATGCTAATAAATTTAACCAATATAGCAGTATTCAGTGTGAAATATTGTTGCACTTGGCTCCACTGTTCTTGTCAAAATTTAAAAAAAGTTTATGAATTATTAGCAGATCATGACTGGGTTTGTTACATGTGCCTCATGTCTACTTTGTGTTAAGTTTTAAACTTCAATAATATGTCTTTATATGTGTTATATGTTTATATGAAATCAATACTATATTGAATTCTTTCTTATCAGTCATTACATTTAATTCCTTAATGTCAAACATACATGCTTTTAAATTAATATAGTCATTTTTTAAATTTTTTTTTTTTGACAAAAAGTTGCTTCTTGAAATTGACAAAAAAAAAAAAAATTTTGTATTTTTAAAAGATTTTCCAATCAAAAAATAGGGTTGAAGTTTTTAGTTTAAAGTAAATAGTTTAAAAATAACTTTTAAAAAAAGCAACTACTTATTTCTTTATCTTTCAGCCGAATTGGTGCGGCTGTGGCGCAGTGGTTAGAGCGCTTGCTTTGTAAGCAGGAGATCTAGGTTCGAAACGAGCTCTAAACAAATTTTCGCGTCACGGTAAGGAAGGAGGCGCGAACTTCCTGGTTAAATGCACTTCCGCGGTGTTCTGTGACTAGACCATTAGGACTTCTTGGGGCACCTAAAAAATATATAAAAAAAAAAAAAAATTGATATAAATTCATTTTTAACAATAATGACATAAAGTTTAAAGAGTAAGTAAACAGGAGTTTGAAAAGAAAAAAAATTAAATTTCTTATTATCATAGAGGAACGTTATAATGTTTTTTAAAAACGTTATATTATACTATAAATGAAAAAAGTATTTAGCAAACAAAATTTTTTATTAAATAGTATTTAGAAACAAATGGTTTTCTCAAGTTTGATATAGCAGCACATACACGTAGCATATTATTCATGATTGGTTTCATTGCAGTTAAGAGTATTGAGCAGTATTTTTTATTACGATCGGAACCGTTTAATACTTTTATTAAAATGTCGCAACTATGTTTTATATGTAGTAAACTTTTAATAGGAAGTGAAACTGTTGTTGCAATTCCTCGATCAACATGTTGATCGTGGAATGAAGACTTTGATTGATACAAGTGTTAAAAGATGTAAAGGGTTTTATGAATACCTGAAAGATCTGAAGTCTGTGACGATTCATGTGGTGTGCCGTAAAAAGTATACTCGGAAGAGTACTATTGTTGCATTTAAAAGACAGCAAGATATAGATCAAGTCAGCACATCTGAAAATAGTCCACCTCGTACCAGAGCGCGCGTAAGTGAATCACTCTTTTGTTTAAAAAAAATGTTGGTTATTTTGCGGCGATGAAGCAAACGAGGAGGCCGAGAATAAGAAAGCGAAGAAAGTTCGGCGTAAAATTCATAAAGTTGCGACTCTTGAATTTAAAGAATCAATTCTGAAAGTAGCATGGAGTCGTTCTGACGAGGAAGCAAAAAAAGTTACTGCACGTATTGAATATGAATTTGATTTAGTTGCTGCTGAGGCTAAGTATCATAATACCTGTTATAACTCTTTCTTGAGACCAACCAATGGGTGTAAAATTGATCGTCCTCAAGATAAATCTACAAATGTTGCGGTGGAAGAAATATTTAAATACATTGAAAATAACGATGATTGCCAGTTTTCATTAGAAGAACTAAAAAATATTTGCAAAAATCCACATTTAGACAACAGAACAATTAAGACACGATTAAAGTTGAAGTTCGGTAATAAAATTATTATCACTGAAAAACCGGGAAAATTAACGTTTATCTGTTTTTTTGACAATCATAGCGATATTCTTAACCAAACTTGGTATGAGAAGAAAAGCCAAAATAAAGAAGAAGAACGATTTCGAATTTTAAAAACTGCGGTAGCAATCATTCGAGAGGACATTCAATCATTGGTATTTGATAATACCAATTATCTCTCGCCTAGTCAAATGTTTGAAGATATTAACAGCAATATTCCAGAGTCATTGACTTATTTTTTAGAGCAAGTTATTTTGAAAAATAAAAGATCTAAATTAGAACATTTAATATTAGTTTGTACAAGTATCAGCCACAGCATTATGTCTGTTGTTAGGCCTAGGTCTTTTAAATCAAAATTGCAATTGGGTGTCTCAATATTTTTCCATCGACGGTTTGGTTCCACACTTCTTATACAAATCTTTTCGCATTTATGCGTCTATGCGCATTCTACAATGACACTTTGATGCATGAGGCAGCAGCAGTTCTTCACCATCCGCCTTTTATCTTACCACCACAAACTGGCACATTTATTCAATACGTTGCGGACAATGCTGATATAAACGTAAATAGTTTAGATGGTAATAACTCGCTTCACATAATGGGTATAATTCAAATTGTTACTCCAAAAGATTCAGCTTCACAAAAGGATCATATACCACGAATAAAGGAAATCTCTTCTGCAAAAAAGATTGCAGCAAAAGCTCATGTGCCAATTTAAACCTATCAAAATGATGGTGTAGTCGGTTATAGTAAAATAAGTGTGCAAAATTTAGCTTATGAAAGTGAATCATCCATATCTTTAATTCAAAAAGTTGAAGCAATATGGTTCTATGGTAAATGCAAGAATTTATCGTTACCCGGTTGGAATGGTTATATCGAACGTTTAATAAATAGTATTCAGAATTTTTCTAAGTCTAAAATTTTATTCTTACCGTTTATTCACCAACCAGCAAGTAACTACAGTACTATACACACGACTTTACTTTGTGCTTTAGAAAACCCGAAACATTACGGCCACGAAGTATGCATTATTACTTTCGATCAACCTCTGTAAGCAAAAGCTCGAGAAATTGTATTTGCAGCACCTGATGGGTCTGAATTATCAAAGATCATAATAAGACTTGGAGGATTTCATTTACTAATGTCATTTTTTGGATCAATTTGTTATATTATGCAAGGAAGTGGCATACGAGAGGCACTTTCGTTATTTATGCATCTTAGTCGTTGGAAAAAATGCTTAATGGTCATGCTTATGCTAGAGCTGTTAGAGCTTATACATTACTTCAGCTCACTTTAGCTATAATAATTTCAAAAGATCTTGCTAATGATGAAGAGATGGTAGCAATTCTTGATATTACCAATACAAACGTTATAAATAACAACGTTTCATATAGTGATATTAAAAGTGGCAATGATAATGAAATGTGCAATGCATTACTTTATAAGTTCAATGAAAAACTAAAAGAATTTGTAACACGAGGACCTACATCAAACTATGAATACAATATCTTAATATGGTGTCGATTGCAAAAGAGTTTATCAGAGCTGAACGCATGGGAGATTGGCAAGGTTATTTGAACAGCATTAAAGAAATGCTTCCTTATTTCCACGCATTCCTTATGCAAAGTCTGCGCACTTATATCACCAGGATATGCTACAATTACAGAAGTTAATGAACCAAAGTGTTTATCAACGGTTTATCGAAGGATTTTTCACTGTTCGACGTTCTGATAAACTCAATTGTGGTACTTCAACGAATATGGTGATGAGCAATCAATGAAGGCATATGGAGGTATTTCTCAAAGAAGAAGTACAAAAGAGAGTGTTATAAGTAAATGGGTTTATAGTATGCATGCAATGAACACTGTATGTGAAGGATTGGAAGATCTTGCTGATATTAAAACGTATACAACAGATCAGCATGTAGATGCAAGTGATTCACAAATAAAGAAAGATGATAAAGATATTGAAAAACTTTAGCAGTGGTTTTTATCACAAGATCCTTTTCCTAAAATTAAAGAAATTATTTCAATTGCTAGTGGAATTGTTGTGATAATAAAATCAACTGTCATAAAGCTCGTGAAGTTGGGATTGCTGCTATGTCTAAAATGACAGGTGAAACATTTAATATCAAATTAAAACGCACTGATAAAGTTCTTCCGCTTCTAACCATGAGTAGCACCATAAAAGTTCATAATGAGAAAGTACCTGTAGATTCAGTATTACTATTTCAACGTATGAGTATTAGTAAGACATTTGAGGATGAAATAGATAAATTTTTTGAGTATAAATTAGCCCCCTATCCTTTACCAATGTTCGATGAAACTGGAATGCGTAAAACACTGGAATCAGCTATTTACAATTGCTTTGAATCAATGGAAATTGAAATAAACAACACAAATGCTAGCTACATTATTGATAAAGGATATTTATTACACCGCGTTGTGTGGGATCGAGAAGCAACCTTTAACGTTACTTTTGATAAATACATTCAGTACGTACATAGACATTTTAGTCATCGAGTGTCTATAGTAGTACTTGATGATTATACTGATTATAAGAAAAACATTAAAGCTGCAGAACAGCGTCGTCGAACCACAAAAGTATCTTCTTCACCTGATGTCATTTTTGATCAATTTATGACAGTTCCAACAAACCAACAACAATTCCTTTCCAATACTCATAACAAGTCTCCTTCATTTTTATGTTATGCGAAAGATTTACAGCTGCAAATATCATAGTGAAGCAAGCGGATAATGACGCTGATGTCCTTATAATTGAAACAGCCATAGAACAATCCAATGCAACAAATAATTATATTGTTGTCGGTGAAGATGTTGACTTATTATTGTTGACTTGAAGGTGACGGTGTTGACTTGAAGGTGATGGTGTTGACTTGAAGGTTGACGGTGAAGATGTTGACTTATTATTGTTGTCGGTGAAGATGTTGACTTATTATGAAGATGTTGACTTAGTATTACTGACTGCACGAACTCCAATTGATAAGATTATTTACTTTTTAAAACCCGGGAAAGCTCATCAACCAATAGAAATATATATATCAAGAAGTTTATCTGCTTATCCAAAATGTCAAAATCATATCTTATTTTTACATGCAATTACTGGCTGCGATACTACATCAGCATTTTTCCGAAAGGGTAAAACAACCGCATTTAAATTATTTGAAAAGCGTGATTCAACTCATTGCGCCGAAATGTTTCAAAAGATAGACTCTTTACCAAAAGACATTGTTACAGGATTCGTTTTCTTCTTGCTCTGTATGGAGCTTCAAATAAAATTGATTGCTTAGACAAGTATAGATACCTAACTTTTGTAAAAAACACCCGTAACAATAAAAGAGTGCAGTTATCTTGTCTTCCTCCAACATCTGCTTCTTCAAGTCAACACTTGTATCGAGTATATTATCAAGTTCAAGTATGGCTAGGCAATCAACTGGACCCATCTGACTGGGGTTGGAAATTAGTAGATAATACATTAGAGCCAATTAACAATTTACTTCCACCAGCTCTGGAAAGACTTCTCAACGCCATCTTCTGCAACTGCAAAAAGAGTTGTAGTACAAAATGTAGCTGTAAAAAAGTCGGGTTATTATGTTCATTGGTGTGTACTAATTGCCAAGGTCAGTCTTGCTCCAATGTTGAATCAAATTCAATAAATAATGATTTTGATGATATCAATAAGGAGACAATTGGTGTATCTTTCTCACATATCCAGCTTGAAAAAGAAGATGACTACGAAGAAGAAGAAAGCGAAGAAAATGCTAATATATAATATATCACAATAATACGAATATATAATACATAATATGCATTTAATAATAAATAATATATGCAAATATTATGTATATATTATTTATATGTATATTAGTTTCGTAATATTTATATTATATTATATGAATATTAATTTCGTAATTTCACAAGAATCGCAATGTCTTTTCTAGCAATATGTTTTATATAAAATTGCATTATACTTAATATATTTTCGCTATATATTTTCTCGCAATATATTCTTGCGATATCTTCTCGCAATATATTTTCGCAAGCATTGCAATATCTCAGGAATAACGATTCTTATAAAAATGTATAAAGGCAATTTTATTAAATACTTACATGATGTAATACTTTTGCTTGATCTTTATTATGATAAAACTTATCATTAATTGGAAAAAAAGAAAAACTACTTTTTTTAACCTTTACCCTTTATTAACTTTTTTTGCAGATATAGGATCGGTGGGGACTTTTAATATTTTATTTGTAATAATATCCTAAAGGTATGTACCAATTTTCAGCTTTATGCAAATTATTGTAAATTGAAACTTTTATTTTGACCGGATTATAACTTTTTCTTTTAACATTTGCATTCCTTTAGAAGCACTTGGAGGTATACAGAGTGTACACTGTTTAAATGCAAGATCTGTCTTAATTTTAAAGCCGCGATCTGCCATAACTTGGTCATAGGGCTCAAGTCCATGAAATTACTCCATTTGGAAGTATTGCTATTAAAAATTTGACTGTTGCATGGTGCTTATATTCACTCCACATACAAGCTTGTACAAGATTGAACATCAAGGGCACTTGATGTTTCAAAAAATATTTCAGAACAATCGATAATTGTTCTCCCTTTTGGATACAGTCTTTTAAAACAATTTGACATAGTTGCCCGTATTGTGTTGCGGGAAGGCAACAAAATCAAGCTCTCCAACTCTTTAGATAATAATATAACCCACGTAATAATTTGAGAAACAGTTTCTGCAGATATACAGAAGCGAAAGGCTAAATCTTCAATCAAAAAATCCAGACGTAACCTTATCATAACTAATAAAGGTTCCTATTTTAATGAGATTTTTCTTTTTGGTCCACTCTTTCTCATAGGAAATAAGTTTTCGTCAATATCATAATCTTGTGATAGGATTAATTGCTTAACAGATTAATCACAAGACAGAATTTTTCGTAGTCAGTTGGTTTTTTATTTTCATCCCAGTATTTTATAACTGCTGCTTTGTGTTTGACATAATTAAAAACACTTAGGAACATTTTAGCATTTTGTAAACCTGTAAAAGTAGATACATCTGAATCCCTAGTAATATAACGAAACTGAAAAGCAGTATAAGTTGTTAATGGTGTATACTCTCTATCATTTTGGCCACTATAACCTGCTTTGATCTCAAACAAGATTGAACTTTTGATGTCTATTTCTTCGGGAGGGGTGGAGATGTAGTTTAACAATTCTGCTGTTACTGTATCACCATTATCTTGTCGATTGATTCCTTTTAAGATAAGATTTTTACCACTTTCTTCTTCTTCAGAAATAATCGAAAGATCTGATAATTCTGTATCCGAGGATTTGAGAATTTTTTAGAAATTGGTTTTACAAGAGATTTTGTTCTGATTTTGAGAGGAGGCCTTCATTTTTTTCAGGAGTAGATTGAACATTCATGATGCATATCAAAAAAGATTGCCTTTTCATTAACAGGTAATTTGTGGAAACATAATTTTCCAGATGTAACGTTACTATGTATTTTATAACGCTCTGGATAAGTTTATCGTTATTGCAAATATCTACAACACAGCGATCATTAACGATACTGCTTTTTGAACTTTTAAATCAAAAGTTGTTAACAATCTTAATAGTGCAATCAATTGGTGCAAACTCAGACCCACTTTCTAAATGACCATAGATGGTCTCCATGGAAACCTGTCCATAAAATTTTTATTTTTTTATTTTTATATTTTTTTATTATTTCAGTTTACACAGTCAGTCGTTATACAATAGAATAAACTATTAAAATACTTTTACAAATATATAAATATAGCAGACTAACAATACAAACTAGGTTTCCGAAAGAAGATCACAAAGATCTTGTCATCGGGACTTTATAAAATATAATAAAATATATAGATTTTTACATCTTTTTTAATATTTTTTTATTTACAATAATTGTGAAGTGCAAGGTATTATGAAGAATACATATATATTAATCTTTTACACGAGTTAAACTGTAAATAATATAAACTAGCAAAATTTTGTAAACAATATAAAATACAAAACGTGAGAAAGAAGTAAGAAAAAAAAAGTTAACAAGTTAAGTTAAAATAACAAGAAATTTTTTAAAAATCTAATAATTTATACACCAATCGAAAGCTCAATAAAAATGAAGGAAAAAATATAAAAAAATTATATAGAAAAAATTAACTGATAACAAATTAGAAGGCTTTAAAACGCTATAATTTCAGGGGGTAAAATAGATATAAAGTATTGCGTGCAAAAATAATTTTTTTTTTTAAATGACAATGTACAAAATTTTGAAAGAAAAAAAAAAATTTTTATTTAATTGAAATAGAAAAAGAGTTTTTTTTTTAATTTTTCCTAATAAAAAAACACTTTGATAAAACAATCAAGTCTATAGTACTTTCTCCAGAAATTATTAAAAAATTGAATAACTCCTAAATTACACGTTTGGAATACGAAAGGAGATTTTCCTTTTTAATATAATTGTTCTATCAATTCCATGGGGCTGGTTGCAGGTGGTTTCCATAATTTTTTTCGTTTTAATTTATCACAAAATTCTCTTGTGTACATACAAAATTCCGAATTCAGTCAACTAATAATTTACAATAGTACACTGCAAAAAATAAATTCTTGTTTTAAGCAAAAAACCAACTTGTTTTAAGCTATTTTTTATTTAAAACAAGCAATTTTTACTTGTCGGTATGGTAAGCAATGTTTCACTAAGCAATAATTTTTTTATTAACCAAGAACTAAAAAAAAAAATCTTAATTAGTGAAGAAAATCTTGCTTAGTAAAAAAGTTCTTCCTCACTAAAAAATTGCTTACTATGATGACAAGAAAAAGTTGCTTGTCTAAAATAAAAAATTACTTAAGAAAGTTTTTTTTTTGCTTAAAATAAAAATTCATCTTTTGCAGTGTATGAAAGGTGTTTGTCAAAATCAACAAAAAACCAAGATTTAAAAAAGACAAAATCTCGAGAAAGTCCCATAGATATTTATGTAGGCATAATAATTCATACAAAAACTTGCAAAAAGAAACTTGTTGATAAACTTTATAAACTTGGGATATCAATATCTTAAAACCGGGTTATGGAATTATCAGCATAAATGGGTAATAGATTTTTGAACTACTTTGCAGAAAATAAATTAGTTTGCCCACCGCACTTGAATCCTAACGTTTTCACAACTACTGCTTTGGATAATATGAACCACAATCCAAGTTCCACAACAGCTGAAAACTCTTATCACGGAATATCATTTTCCAGCATTGAAAATCAGAGAAGATTGTATCAGATCTTGAAATTTCTACTAGAGTTTTCTGAAAAAAAGCAGTTGTCAAACCTTCCTGATTTATACACTGAGATTCGAATCTTCTAAATCTGCTGCTAGCTGCTACTGATGATCAAACATAGGATGGATGTGATCAAGACAGCTGTTGATTTTTTAAATAAAGGTCAAAAACCTGTCATTCTTTTGACTAGCCATCGTATTCCTTGGTTAAATTGATACCGTGGAATTGGTAAGAACACTACGGAAAAAAAGCTTTCGCCATTATGATGCGGCAACTTCAAATCAAAATGGCTGCGCTTAAACCGATTGGAGATTAGATGAAAGATTCCGGGTGGTTTTCTCCTTTAACTGAAGCAAAGATTTCATCAGCAGGGAAAGCTAATCATACCTTAATGCATCACATGTATCAAAAACAAGAAGTGTGCATCAGGTAAATTTTAAAGTCTATTTTTTCATTTTTAGGAAGGATGAGTTATTATTATAGTGCTGTCAATTGGTGACAAACTTATTTTTGTGCTATTTGGGGAAAGTTATTGTTCAGAAAATTTTGATTCATAAACTCTCTAAGTAGAAAAAATAATTCCGTAATAGGTAATTGCTGCTGCTCTTCATATTTTGATGAAACAAGCTTATCAAGACTACGTGATTTGAAAAAAAAGATGTGAAAAACCTTTTGATGATTGGAGAGAAAATTGTGAACAGGTTTATCCCCATTTAGATTTTGGTCAATAGCACTTAGATTTAAGCTGGTTATATTAGCTTTTGCGCAATCAATAAAGGCTGGAAATATTGATTTTTATAGGCAGTGTATTCGACAACTGCTACCTTGGTTGTCATTGGAGGTTTTCTTTTTTATTACAGTAACAATAAAATGTCCATTTAAGAAGCTTATCTGAAAATATGAAATTAATTGAAGTTGTTTTGGTATTAGTCTATTCTTATTTATAAGTGAAACACCCAAGCGTTAAAAATAAAAAATTTCAAACTTTATTAAAGTGCAATCGGATTGAAGGAAGATTCCTAAGAACGACTCCGCTGGATAATTCGTGGACCTAAATTAGCTCGATGCGTAAATGAATTTGAATCAAATTTAATATACACAATAATGTAGTGTTTCATGCCATGAAAATAATTTTTATTGAAAATCACATAATCATAGTTTTCTAATATTAGGTTTAGGACTTTTTCATAAGCTACATTTAGAAGAACTATAGAGGTGGTTTAGTACGAGCAAAAACCAACACTTCATTTCACTGCACGATCTTGTAAAATGTCTTGGTTCAAAGCAGAAATGTTTACCTCTATTTTTCGCTATAACTGGTTGCGATTAAGTTTCATTTTTTGCTGGAAAAAGGAAAAAACTTTCCTGAAAACTCGGGGAAAATTTGAAGAACTCACTAACGCCTTGCAATCAATTTCCAATTGTCCCTCAAAGGAAGATATCATCAGTATTTTCCACTTAATTAAAAGACTTTTTGTGCTATTATATGACCCTACAAGTTCTTACAGTAGTGTAAATGAGTTCAGGAAAGATTTATTTTCAAAAAAAATACCAGACGCCATACCCGCTACGCAAGACGTTTTGCAACTGCATATCTTTAGAGCTGTTTACCAGGCTTCGTATTGCTGGGCAAAATCATTGAGTAAGAGTCCATCATTGCATAATCATGTGAGTGGGGTCGGATTATTGAAGACAATATTTACGAAATTGTTTGGACGATAATTCCACAAGATTCAAAAATTGTGCAGTTAACTTATACGATGTGGCTGTAAAATAGAGAAAGGCTGAAGAGATCTTTGTAAATGTGTAAAAGCATCACTTCCATGCACCGCACAATGCAAGTGTGGCGGTGATTACGAGCGTTAAGTTCATAATTTACCAAAGTTTTTGAATATAACGGGTTTTGAAAGTTTATTTAAAACTTTTGATCTATAACATTGTGTTTTTAACTATTTATTAAATATAAAAATTAAATATATTAGAATTGTTTATAAATTTTTATTTTTATAAAGGTTGAACTATTTGTGTCATAAGAACATTTAATTATAATTGAAAAATACAATTTGGTACAAAAATATTACGCTTTTACTCCCTGACTTTTAGACTTTTAAAGCCCTGCCTCTAGTTACCTATTTATTTTTAAAATATTGTGATTTTGTAATTTTTGCTGCGTTTTTAATGAGCTTTCGATTGATGCATAAATGACCGTATTTTAAGATTTTTTTTTCTTTTCGCTACGGACATGATCCGGTTACCATGGAGACAGATGGAGCTATTTTGGAAGTGGTTCTGAGTCTTAAAATATTTCAATATAATTAACATGTAGGCCAAGTTTCATGCGTTTTCCCCAAATAGCACAAAACTATATAAGTTTGTCACCAATTGACAGCACTATAATAATAAACTCAAGATAATAACAAAAATTTAATTTTTTTTTCTTCTTCTAGTTTGGCCGTAATGAGTTTTTCTATATTTTTCATCGTAACTTTAATATTTTTCTATCGATATTTTCTAACTGTATTTTTCATCGTAATTTGTTTAGAAAATAATAAGTAGCTTAATAAACACGTCACGTGCTCGTTCAATGCCGCAAACCAAAAAAAATATTAAAAAAAAATCTAAGTTAATTAAATTAAAATTAAAGCCTACGTAAGAGTAACATAATAATAACCAAAGTTAAATTATAAAAAATAGTTTTTTAAACAACAAGAAAATAAACAAACAATCAAATAAACTTATTACAAAATCACACTCTTAATCAATAATGCAATTTAACTGTATGCTCACATCTTTTCTATTTCACTTAAAGATTAACAGAGAAGATTTTATTTAGATAAAAAATCTAAATTTCTCTTAACTTATATATAAATTGTATTAATGTGAGTAAATGCATATAACTTTTGAAATTTTATACCTAATTTGTTTTATTATTTACTTGGTTGTTTTTACGTTAATAAAAGAATTGTTTGCATTTTTGCCCTCCCGAGAAAAAGATCGCGTCACGTGGTTCATAATAGCCGCTTAAAATTCCGAAAGCATCTACAATAGAAAACTAGTTCAATTAATGCTTGAACTTTAAAATCAACTTTTTATAAATAAGTTTTTTTTAGAAAATATAAGTCATTTTCAACTGAATTTCATTTAATTTTTGGAAAGTTGTTTTATTAATTCTAACATTGTCGCTTGCTGCTGCGATTGTTGCGGCACAATTTCCTGCATAATTGTTTGTTGTTGTTGTTGAAAGAGTTTCAACATATCGGATTGGTTTTGCAGACTTTGTTTTTTTAATTCAAGCTCTTCCTTTTTTATAGCTCAATCTCTTTTTCCTTTCTCTCGTAGATATACCATAGTTTCAGAACCAGTATTTTTTGAAAGCTTGCACTTTTTTTTGCCCATTTCTTTCCTTTGTTTCTGATAAAGTTTCCATACTACGTTTTTGCATTTCTATAGCTTTACTTTGATTGTTAACGAAGTGGTCTCGCACAACTCTTGACCTAACTTTAAAAATTGGTTGACTCGGGGAATTGAGTGCCTTTGTAATCTTTTCCCGACTTATACAAATATATATATATATATATATATATATATATATATATATATATATATATATATATATATATATATATATATATATATATATATATATATATATATATATATATATAAGAAGTTTAATGACTACTTGGAAAAATGTCTGAAATTAAGCGTGCAAAAGTATTAGCGCCCTCATTTAAAATGTATTAGCACACTCGTTTAATTCCTTTGAGAAAACCTTTTTTGGTTAATTTTTGTTAAAAACTCTGCTGATTAATAATAGTCAATAAAAAATATAAGAAGAATAAATTGAAGTGGCGGAAATATCATTTGAAATACAGTTAGTTAAAACTTTAAAATTGCGACAACAAAAATATGGGTTTAAGAAGCATATCAATTGAAAGAAAGTGGCAAGTTGTTGGCCTGAACATACGAGGTCTCAGCAATCGAGAAATCGGACGTCAACTTGAAATCAGTGAATGCATCGTTAGAACAACGCTCAAAAACTATAATGAGTTCGGAACAGCCAAAGACAAAAATTGCTCTGGTTATCCCAAAAAATGTCAGAAAGGGACGAAAATTAAAGGTCTGCATCTCGAAATGATTTTGAATCGAAATGATTTCGATTCGATATCGAGAATTTTATTTTTTTTCGAAAAGGCAATCGATTCGATATCGAGAGAAAAAAAAAGAATTGAAATGACAATCGATTCGATATCGAGAAATTTCGATATTTCGATTCGAAATGCAATCGATTCGATACTAATCGAGACATATCGAGAATAAAATACTATTCTTATTGGGCAAGTCCAAAGACAAGTCCTTTCAAAAACAGACTTAACAGTAAATGGAAAAGAACCAAGATGATTTGCAGGAACACCAACCTAAAAATCTTGTAAAGGAAAAAGGTTATTGGTATTGACCTACAAATCGAACTAAGTTGGATTTGGTAATATTTTTTAGAAATTTTGTCAAACCCTAATTTAAAACATGTGTAAACCAGCATTGATTATTTTGATTTAAGATAGAAACTCTATCTGTTGGCCATATTGTTGTGCAATAGTTGAAAACATAATTTTTCAGTTTTATGCTATAGATTTATAAAATTAAAATAGGGCAAGTCCCCAAGGACAAGCCCGTTCAGAAACAATCAAACTGTTATGTAACAAATTTTATTAAACAAAAGTATATAATAAATGAAGAGAATCAAAATAGATGAACGACAACAAATTATTAGTTAAACTTATAGTATTCAACTTTACATGTTTATAAAACGCCATTGAGTTATAAATTGTAAAGATTTCAACTTAATCTGTTGCCAAAGTTTTGGTTTTAAGTATAAACAAAAATAGTTTATACATACAGTTAAGGTTAAATTAGGTATAATATGTTAATAATTAATTTTAAAATAAATTTTAATTAGTGTGTTGGCAAAATTTTTGTTTAAAAGTAAAAAAATTTAAATATATATATTTCATTTATTATAATTTTTAAGTAAAATATTTAATAAACTAATATTTAAAGCATATTTTATTTTACGATTGCAACTCCATCTGTTAATTAACGGTTTTATAAAAATCAAAATGTTCCGAGAAATAAAGAGACATTTTAAGAATAACAAATTTATTATAGAAATTAAAAATAATAATAGTTACAATCATCTACTCTTGTCAATAAATAAAAATAAAGAAATACTTTATAACCTTACTTAAAATAATGATAAAATGCTATTGAATATTATTTCTAAGATTGTACAGTAATGTGTTGCTAAAGTTTTCATAAAAATGTTAAGAAAAGAAAAGTTAAAAGTTCCAAGAAATTTAAAAAGTTCCGAAAACAATTATTTTTAAGAGTTATGCCAAAAATTTATAAAACAAATTAATATAATAATTCAACAAAGATAAAGCTTGAAAAAAGGTAAGAAAGTTTAAAATTTTGTAAACATAACTAGAAATGTTTATAAAACACCATTGAATTACAAAACTAAAGATAGTAATGCAAAATTGTTGTCTATTACAAAATTGTTGTTGAAAAGTTTAGAGAAATTTTAAAAGTTCCGAAAACAATTATTTTTAAGAGTTATGCCAAAAATTTATGAAACAAATTAATATAATAGTATTATGAAACAATGCAGACAAGAAAACATCTGACATGAAACATAAATTAAAAGACTCCTATTCTTTATGCTTATAAAAGGCCATTGAGTTTTAAAATCTAAAGATAGTAATCTGTTACAAAATTGTTGTTCAAAAGTTCCGAGAAATTTAAAAAGTTCCGAGATATTACAAGATATTTCAAGAATTATTCTTTTATTTAACAAAGTAATAATATAAGTAAAGATGATTTCAACAATGAAAACTCAGAGTGCTAAAAATTATTTTATTCCCGTTCTTTAATTAGCTTTACAACGCCATTGAGTATTATAAATTTAAAAATTTATTAAACAAAATTATATAATAAGTAGTCTTGATGTACAAAACTTCCAAAACCAAAAATGAGAATAAATTTTACACTTTTACTTGAAGTTATTATAAAACGCCATTGATTTTTAGTTTCTATTTCTAAAGACAGTAACGCCATCTGTTGGTTAACTTAAGAAGTCAAAATGTTCCGAGAAATAATTACATATTTCTGGATTTCAAAATTTTTAATACAAAGTTATAACATAATAGAGTTAGAGCGTTGTCAACCAATCATACTATGCAAAGAAAGAAATTGACAATTGAAATTGTTTGTTAATAAAATGCTATTGAGTAATGATATTTAAAGATATTAACACCATCTGTTGGCAAAGTTTTTGTTCATAGTTAAAAAGTTCCGAGAAATTTATAAAGTTCCGAAAAATAACAAGACATTTCAAGTATAATAATATAAGAAATTTATCAAACAAATTTATAAAATAGAATTACAAAGCGTCAAGAAAAAGAACCTTCAAATAAATAAGCAATGTCAAGCCTCTTTCTCTCTATACTTATAAAACGCTATTGAGTTATAAATTCAACAGATTGTTACTCCATCTGTTGTCAAAGTTTTTGTTCATAGTTTAAAAGTTCCAAAAATGTTCAAATTTGAAATGTTCCGAAAAATAATGCAGCATTTCAATACTTACAAATTTATAATACAAATTTATAATATAATAAGTTTAAGCAACTGATCAATTAATGGATGGTAAAAATATTTGAAAAAGTCAATAACCTGACTAAAAAATTCTTAAAATGACATTGAGTTTATAATCTAAAGATAGTAACACCCTCTGTTGGCAAAGTTTTTGCTTAAAGTTGTAAAGTTCCGAAACAAGCTAGTTCTAAAGAATTAAGTAAAAACTCTTAAAATTTATATCATTTCGATACATTTCAATACATATCTAGAAATGCCCAGTAGTTCTGATAATTTTACTTAAAACCTCTGAAATAAAAAAAACCCAAAAGAAAACTAATTGTGTGCTTTAAACAAAAGTTATTTTATTAATCTCTGTTATCAAATTCATAATGATATTTTATTAATTAAGAAAACTTGTCAAAATTGTCAACAAAAAATTTAAATGTCAGATGATGAACGTCCTGGAGTTGGTGGATGAGAAGGGCCAGCAGTTGGTGTGCGAGAAAGACCAGCAAATGTTGTGGCAGTAGACTGAGTAGAGTGTGAGCTGTCTAGTGGAACATCACCACCATCATCATCATCATCATCACCAATGTTGATGACTTCTCGAGAAGACAGTCGGTCCAATGCAGATCGAGATATTTGACTGCTAGTTTCTGGCTCAAAAATGGCCCGAGATAGCAACCTTTTTGCAGCTTCTTCAGCCATAGCAGCAAGTTCTGCTTTGGTTGTCAAATAGTATGAATGAAAAGTGATCCTGTCAATGTTTTGCCGAATGTAAATCAATTTTTCCACATTCTCTGGCTGGAGCTTTGTCTTTTTGCGCTGACTATATTACCACCTGCACTAAAAATTCGCTCACATGGAGCAGATGAAGCGGGAATACACAGCCATTTGCGTGCTGCTTCAGACAGCAGAGGAAATTTGTCTTCATTGTCCCGCCAAAATTCAAGTACTGGTTGTTTGGTAGCTGGTATTGCTGAAAACATCTCCCACTCAGTTTAAATCTTGGACTTGGCTGGAACAGTAGAAGGTACTTCTACTTCTGATTCTGGATTTTCTATAATTTCAAAAAAAGGATCCTGTTGACAATCCAGAATTTCAAGACATGGATCATCCATGTCTTGCAATTCTGGATTGTCAACAGGTGGATTATTACGTGACAATTCCAAAGACGCCAACCATTCTCTATGACTGAAGTTTTTGGTAATTAAAGCAACATAAGCTGCTTCATAGCCACCAATTTTTTTCAATGGGTTGCCTTGATAAAGAGGGTTCAATATGCAGCCAACAGCATAAAAAATATTTTTGGTGCCATTGTCCGGGAATCGGATCATCAAGTTTTTGATGAACTTTCTAAAGAAGTATTCAGCTACTGATGACAAAGTTCCTGACTGTACTGCTTGCTGAGCTCTGTATTTGAGACTATAAATGTGAGCAATCACTTTGTGAATGGTCACACTTTTTTCAGCTGAAAGGCTTTCAGAAACATCATTGATTCTCTCAAGCATAGACAAAATTTCGTCAAACAAGTCAAAATCGTCTTCAGTTGGGATGAGGTGTGCCATTTTTGTTGGATCGTTGCCACTGTACTTGATGGACAGCAAAACTCGACGCATTCTATAAATGCTTTGCAACATGAAGAAGTGAGAATTCCATCGTGTCTTGACTGGAGCTATCAATTTGACATAGACAAGGTCATCAGTGTTTTCCAATTCATCATCTTCTTTCATAGCTTTGACCTCTAGTTCAATCCTTGCTTCACACAGGTATGACTTGTGGCATTTTGAAACCAATGCTGTAGCTCTTTCCAAGGCATCACTAAGGCACTCAGCTTCCTTGCAACTGTCAATGGAGTCTGTGACTGCAAGATTCAAAAGATGGTCTGCACACCTAAGTGAGTGATTCACATTTTTGCACTTGGGAATTGCAGCAATCATGTTGGATGCATTGTCATGAGTGCAAGCTACGTTGCCAGCTCCGGAATTTCCTGGCAAAGTACTGACCAAGCTGTAAAAAACAAATTTAAACTTTTACTAATTATAAAAACAAACAACAAAAAAACAAAATTTGTTTTACAACACAAGATATCAAAATTTTTCAATTTATTTTAGTATACCTTTAAATTAATTGAAATAAAAAGTTTCTTGGTTAATAATATTAGTCCATGTATTTGTATTTAAGTTTTTTAAACTACAAAATAGAGATTAGCTTGTTTTTTAGCTTCAAGCTGTCTCTGAACTTTTTCACTCATCTTAAAGTTTAGTCTTATATCTGAAAATATAAAAAAATCTAAAAATATTTAAAAAGTTTGTATACTTTACTGTACCAATTAAAAAAAATCTTTTTTATATTGTTAACTTACGAGTCAAGCTTGTTGGCAATGGTTTCTCCAGTATGGCGCTCTGAAAATGGAAATGCTCCAATGACAAACATCTTCAGCTGAAACTCCAAGTTGATGTAGTGGACAGTCACAGCCATATAAGGATCATTGTTTCTACTTTGCCAGAGATCAGTAGACAATCCAAACTGTGGTGCATGAACCAGTTCATCACCCAAGACCAAAAATTTTTTAAATAAACAGGAAAACATAACCAAAAAAAATTTGAGCGGGTAGGTGGTAGAAAATGATATTAATAAGAAATAATAAAGTAGTAAGTATTGAAATTTCTCATTATATATTGCAAAATCTTGATTTAATAAGTTAAGAAGAAAATATAAAAGAAAATGTCTGAGGTATTTTCTTGATTCAAGTAAAAACCAATTACCAAAAAAAAATTTGAGCGGGTAGGTGATAGAAAATTATATTTTAAAGGAATAATAAAGTAGTAAGTTTTTGAAATTTCTCTTTATACATCAAAAAATCTCGATTTAATTGAGTAAGGAGATAGTATAAAAAAATTATTTGCAATATTTGCTTAATCCAAGTAAAAACTACTAAAAAACAATATATATTTTACTTCAAATATTACAATTTTACTTTATAACTTACTTAGATCGTGAATAAGTTGTGGCTGATTTGATGGTGTACTTTGGAGTGGTAAAAGCAGCGTATTCCCTAAAGCCATTTGTTTCCACAAAAGAAAAAGGAAGATTGGTCCGGGTAATCATTTTGGTAATTTCCAGGTCTTGTCTCAACTGCTCTGGATCCTGTGGCCTTCACTTCTTGTACTTGTCCATGGGTCTCTCTTGCTCTGCCTTGCAGGGAGATGTGAGCTTTCTTTTTCTTACACTTCTGTTCAAGACTTCCGGATCTGTAGCACCTAAGGCCTCTCTTTGAGCTTCATACTGGTCATCTTGACTGCAGACTTGCCCCAGTTCGTCATAAGCCGCATCACTGGTTACTTTGTCCTGAAACTTGGTTTTTTCAAGCTCACGAAATAGGACTAGATGATGTCTACACATGTGCTGCCGCATTCCAGATGTATTGCCTTGTTTTGTCTGGATTTTAACAGTACAATGTTTACACTTTGCATAAACAATCCTTTTTCCATCAACATCATTTGTATCCTGGTTGAAGTACTTCCAAATGGGCCCATTTGGTCGAACCATCTTGATAGAAGCTTTGTTGACAATTTCAAACAGAAATATTTAAAAAAAAACTTTAAAATAACTAAAAAATTAATTTTTTCTCAGAGCTTAGACGTTCACATATATTAAAATTTAAAAAGTCAATGAGTACCAAGTTACCAACCTTTCCCCAAAAAATTGAAATCTTTTAAAAGATTCGTATTAAAGTACAAATATCGTAGGAAATACAAAAATATTCGTAAATTACATTTTGCAATTCCAATTTTATAAATACCAAATACAACCCCTAAAACATTATTTTATAATTTTAACTTACTTTTCCTGTATTATCCTAAACATTTTTATTCACTTATAAGATGCAATCTGTCATTGGCTTCTACAAACATGTCCTGAAATTCATTGGAGATTATTTTTAAACAGTCCATCCACAATGTTAATTGAAGAAACTCAATATCATTCCACAAATAATCTGTTAGATTACTGATAACAAGTTCTATTAACACAACTTCACTAGGATAAAGTGTCAACAAATGCAATCGATATTCTGACAAAATTAATACAGCCTCTCCACGCAATTGTCCCCTATTTTGTGGAGTTATTATAATATCACTAAAACGACTGTTTGACATTTTAATCTTTTAATTTTTAAATTGTTAAAAAAAAACACTTTTTTCAAAGATCTTAACACAACAAAATTTTTAAAAAAACTGAGACCCTTGCAAGTTGCAACTTACTGCACATTTACCCCCCAATCAATTCATATACTTAAGTCTACCAAATAATTCCCATTAAGGTGGTACACCACCAAATTTTTTTTTGATATTGAGAAAAAGTAACTTTTTAAAAAAAAGTTCCGTAGCAACGGCCTTAGCAACGCAAAAACATCCATAAACACAACTGCATAATTTCTAGTTTGTTCTGTAATTAATAAGTCATAAGCTTAAATAAGCTTTAAAAGTGGTTTTACATTGTTACTTTCTCAAAATAAATTAAAAACAAAATCGCCAAATGCTGCTTAATTTGTTGAAAAGTTTATAGTTTGACTGATTAATAAAATATTTGTTCTGAATAAAAGACTTGGGTTCTCTCAACTTATTAGTCCTAAAATGACCAGATAATATGCTAGAAGGAAAAAAAGACATTACCAAGGCATTAATCGTTACAACAAAGCACAAAAAGTTCAATGCCCGAGCATAGTTATACCACCAGAGCCAAAGTCTTTTACAACAATAGCAAGTGCAAAATAAAATTATTTCAAGGAAAAATCCAGAACTTGTTTATAATAATTTCAACTTTATAATGAACTTTGAGTTACTTCATTTAATGATTCTCGAAGTTATGAAATGTCCGAGTTGTTTTTCTTCAATTTTCATACAAAATTGTCCTAATAAAAGATTGGGAATTTGTTTGACCTTAGAACTTTGCTGTACTTCCTGTGATTGGTGTCATTCATTTCAAACTTCCAGACCTATTTCAAATCTTTTCAATAATTCTGTAAGAAGAGATAGCTATGAAATAAATATTCTTTCTGTATTAGCATTTAGAGAAATAGGTGAAGGTTATAAACCAATGAAACTATACCACCAGCTAATGAACATTCCTTCAATTACCTCCAATGCATATAATAAAATTAACAAAAAATTATACAATGCTTATGAAACTGTTGCTCAACAGGTTACTAACAAAGCAGCATTAGAAACTAGAAACTTGATTAATAATAATGCTTCGCATAATGATATAATTCAATGTCAGGTTTCAGTTGATGGAACGTGGCAAAAAAGAGGTCACTCATCATTTAATGGTGTTGTCACAGCCATATCAATTTAAAAAAGCAAATGTATAGATGCTGTTGTGTTGTCAAAACATTGTAAAGGATGTATTCTTTGGAAAAACAAAAAAGGAACTCTAGAATATTAGAATTGGAAAGCCAACCATAAATGTCTTGCTAATCATCAAAGATCATCTGGTGCTATGGAAGGTGCAGGTGCAATTACTATTTTCCATCGATCTGTCGAAAAATATAACTTACAATATACTAGCACGAAAAATATAACTTACAATATACTATACAATTAAGCAGTGAAGAACTACTTAAAAAGTGCCAACACGGTCTAACACAAAACAATAATGAGGCGTTAAATGCTATAATCTGGAAAAGATGCCCCAAACACATTTTTGTAAATAGAAACATTATCGAAATGTCAGTAAATTCTGCAATTATCAATTTTAATGAAGGTACCCATGGAATTATTGGTGTTTTGCAAAATTTGGGAATACGTATTGGACATTTCACTCATATCGGATTGATAACCCGTGATAAATGTAGAATTAAAAAATGTACAATTAAGTCTTCACTTACTTCAAAATCCCAACGACAGAAATTGCGCCATCAAAAAAAAGGGTTTAATGATAAGGAAGCTCAATTAGAACCATGCCAACCTTATTCTGCTGGATTTTGTTAGTTTTTCATACTTTATAGTTTACTTTTTTTGTTATTAAATCTTCTTTTGCGTTTATCTCTGTTTTTGATTTTTGCGTGTTATTGTAACATGGTGTTATTGAAACATGGTGTTATTGAAAACATGATACCTTGTGAAGTAGTAAAGCAAATCACTTAAATTTTTCAGGAAATGTTTATTATATTATTTTGTAGGGAATGACATTTCAAAGTTTAATAATTATTCTCCAATCTCTTTATTTATTAATTTTTAGGTCTAAAAAAAATTTATTTTTACTGTTTTATAGAAGAAATTCAATAGTTATTGATGTAATGAAATAATCTTAAAATCCCTATGTCATTACTATAGTTTACATGTCTAAAACATGTGCAAAAAATTTCATAGATTATGCATTAAAATATTTCAAGATATTGTGTTTTGAATAGACCCATCAAAAAGATGGGTTTTTTGATATAAGCGAGGCAAAATAAGCGAGACAAAACAAAGTTAAGTATAAAAAAGCATTCTCATTTTATAAATTTTGTATTATTATCAAATTGATTATTTTTTTAAGTTTTAAAGAATTTAGAATATTTGGTGGTGTACCACCTTAAATTAATCTTTTTTTGACAAATAAGCAACAAATTTTTTTGAAGACTTAAGTACAATTCATAAAACAAACAAATGAAATTTATAAATCATTGTTTTCCCTACTACACACAAATGCAAGTTCAAAGAAAAGTTCAAATCTCTCCCATGGGATATGTCAAAAATGGAAAAATATGTCACAACATTTTAGTATTTTTTACTAAAGTTTGCCCTTATCAACATTAGCTATCATGATTTAATAATATGTACTCTAACACATAATATTTCTTTCTTAAAATATAAAAATACAAAAATTTTCGTATATAACCATTTGCAGTACAAAATATATGAATATAAAGTAATAAAATTCAATTTCTTACCTTTTAAGATGAAAAATCCTCTTTTAAAATTTGATTGAAACTTTTCCCATGTGACCTTAGTTGACTTTTTTTGTTTATTTTTAAAATCAAAACAAAATTGCAAGTTAATGCGCAAGTAAAAGTAGAGATGCGCAAATAAAAATTTTTTTTCAAGTTTTGTATGTTTTTTAAAAAACATAGTTATATTATCGTTGTCTCTCGGTTTGTCTCGAAACGTATCGAAATCAATCAATTACTCGATTGATTTCGAGAATATAACTCAGCATGTCTCGAAACTGCTTTTCGATACTGAGAACATAACTCGACATAAATCGAATCTTTCGATTCGATTAAATACTCGATTGATTCGAGATAATGGAAACAGTTTCGATAAAATTATTTCGAGACGCAGACCTTTAACGAAAATAAAGCCATTATACTCGGTAGACGCAACCCAAACATGAGCATAGCTGAAATCGCCTCAGACCTGAATACAGCGTTGGGTGCACATCAAGTTAGCCGATCAACAGTTAGCAAGCTTACGAAGAAAAAACATTTTAATTCATACCTTGCAATAAAGAAGCCACTATTAAGTATCTAATACTGTCTCAAGAGAAGAAAATAGTGCAAAGAGAGAGCTGCGTGGGCTGTAGAGCAATGGAGAAAAGTAATTTTCTCGGACGAGTCATATTTTGAACTTATTAATCGCAAGAAAAGGGTTATCGTGAGGAGATACAAAAACGAAAAATATAATCCTCGTTTTATCAAGTCAAGAGTTCAAGGAGGAGGAGATTCAATTGGCATTTGGGGCTGCATTGCTGGATTTAGCAATGGACTGGTGCATCTTTACACTGATTGCCTTAATCAACTTTGATATAAAGAGATATTAGAAGATTATTTAAAGCCATCAATGGACGTTTTCAAGGCTGACTCCACCTAGCAATTTCAACTAGATGACGCTCCTTGCCACGCAGCACGCTCATTGAAGCAATACATGGAAGAAAAACGGTTGAATCTAATGCCTTGGCCCGCTCACTCACCTGATTTAAATCCTATTGAGAATCTTTAAAGTTGGATGGACTGCAAATTACAAAAAAGCATACCCACTAACTTGGTGCAGCTCAAAACACAAATGCAAGAGTTGTGGAATACCGTGCCACAAGAATTAATCAGAAAACTTATAGATTCTATGCCGCGTAGAGTCTTGGTATGCCTTAAAAACAATGGTGGTCGCATAAAATATTAAACTTTCTTAAAATCTTTGAAAAACCATAAGTGCGCTAATACTTTTGCACACTTTTTTAATATTGTTTTTATCACTCTTATTGTATTCTAATTAAATTCAAGATAATAATAAAGAAATATCTTTTATATATTTGACAATGAGTATTTCTGCTTTATTTTATGAATAAGTTAAAAAAAAATTATCAATCAGCCTTTTATTGTTTTCGAATTACACTCAATTACAATTGAAGTTCACTTAGGTAAAAAAAATATGAGTGCGCTTATACTTTCTGGAAGCACTGTATATATATATATATTAGTATATATACAATATATAAGTATATATATTATATATATACTTATATTTGTATATATACTTATACTTGTATATATATATATACATATATATACATATATATATATATATATATATATATATATATATATATATATATATATATATATATATATATATATATATATATATATACATATACAGGCCTTGTTAAGAAGCGCTACGCAGCTCGCATTTTGCTTGCGAAAAGGCGATTTGCCTACGCGTTCAGCAGTTTTGCGCTACGCAAAAACTTATCTTTTAGAATATTTAAATTATCTTTTGATTGTCGTTAACGTGACGTTTATTCAGAAGAAATAAAGTCGTAAGTATTTAACCGCAATTGTAAACTAATAGATTTTTTGTTAAAGAAACAGTTTGTTAAATAATTTTTTTGTTGTTGTTAAAAATTAGTTAAAAAAATTAGGTGTTTTAAGTTTTATCTTAAGGAATTAAATATATAAATTTCTTTTAAATATAAAATTTATTTTTAGTCATAATAGTTTAAAAAATGCACGATTTATTTTGATGTAAATATTTTATTAATAAGATATTTTGTTTATTGTTAATTCAATAACGTAAAATTTTAATGACGTTCGTTTAATATATAAAAATAAATTATGATCACGAATATGTTATCGGTAACTGATAAACAAAAAAAACAACTCTTTCTTGTTTAAAAACATTAAAATGAGTTCATATATTAAATAAGAAAAAATTTATTAACAGTTAATAAAATAACCAAAAACCAAAATCATAAGAAAATAAACATAAAAATCATAAGAAAATAAACAAACATTATTTTACGTTTCATGAAAAAAATATTTTTTTCAAAGTAAAATTTAGTTCACATTTGAAAAAAATAATAAAAAAATTTTTTTATATAAGAACTTAGATTTTATTTGTAACTTTTGTTATAGTGAGAAAAAAAAAACTGTATGATTTTTAACGCGTTAATAAAATAACTTTAATTACAATGCGGTACTTGAAAAGACGCGAGTGACGCAATATAACTTCTAATGATGCAAAATATATTTGATGAGTTGAGTAACTTAGAAATGCGTTACGCGTTTTCGCTACGCAGCGAAATCTCGTAACAAGGCCTGATATACATATATATATATATATATATATATATATATATATATATATATATATATATATATATATATATATATATATATATATATATATATATATATATATATACATATATATATATATATACATATATATACATATATATATATATATTTATATATATATAAAGAGAAATAGAGAAAGAGATCTCGAAAAGAGAATAAATAAATAGGAATTGGTTGATAAATATGGATGAATTACAAGGATTTCTAAAAAATAAATTTGTTTATAATTATATATATATATATATATATATATATATATATATATATATATATATATATATATATATATATATATATATATATATATATATATATATATATATATATATATATATATATATATATATATATATATAGGAATTGGTTGATAAATGTGGATGAATTACAAGGATTTCTAAAAAATAAATTTGTTTATAATTATATATATATATATATATATATATATATATATATATATATATATATATTATATATATATATATATATATATATATGTATATATATATATATATATATATATATATATATGTATATATATATATATATATATATATGTATATATATATATATATATATATATATATATATATATATATATACAATTTTTTATATAGTCTAATATTATATAAAATGGAACTGCACAACAAAAATATTAAACTCATTTGCTGAGTTTGTGGACAGTTACTTGGTAAAAAGCATTATTTTATAGGAGAAATTCTTAAAGTAAAATTAGAGAAGCTTTTTCATGTTGAAATGACAGATTTGGAAATTGTCCATCCTCCAAAAATGTGTAAAAAATGTTATTGTACAATGAACAATGTGCTTTCAAGAAAAACATCAACTGCCCTTGGTCTCTGTACTAAGTGGAAACCACACTGTGATGACTGTTTTACTTGCCAATCAGTAAAAAAGCTTAGAAAAGGTTTAGTAGTTTCTAAACAACAATCTAGAAATAAAGCAAGATGTAGTGGCCGCCAAAAAAATGATTCAAAGATGTGGACATTTGCAATGTTCACTACCATAAAAGAAACAATAACCATAATACAAGATGAAGACATAGATATATCAGAGCTAAATAATGAGTTAAATCCACATTTGCAACATTGCTTATGTAATATATGCGGTAAAATTCCAAAGCAACCTTTAACTTTAAAAAAATGCGAGCATCTTTTCTGCTTTTTTTGTATTGCAGAAAATATTAAGTTCAAGCCAATTAGTAAAGCAATATGTCCTCAATGCCAAGAATATTTATTATATGAAGATTTATTAGCAAGTAACAAAACAAATTCTCTCATTAAAATGTTGACTGTTGCATGTATTTCAACACAAAATAAAAGATCAAAATATAATTCAAATAAAAATATAAATATCTTTCATGCATAAAATACATTTTTCATTCCTTCAATCTTTATGTAAAAAATATTCTAAATATATTCATTTTGATTTTAACAGTTTCAAGCTAAAAAACATTAAAAAATAAAAAAATTTAAACACGAAATACAAAAAATATTTATATCGAGTTCCAAGAAAAAGTCTTTCTGCTTTAGTTTATTTTTCCCTTCTTTACAACAGGTTAGTTTCCTTTTCAAGACCCAAATATTGTTAGAATACTAAAAAAATATATACTATAATATTTGTTTGTTTTAAATCAATTTTTATCATAATTTATTAATTTTTAATCAATATGTACAAAACCAGACTGATAATTCAATAGATAGAATCAAAATTATAGCATTCAATTGATAAAATCAAAAACATAACCAATGGTATTGCTTTGAAGCAGGCAATACAGTTGATTTATTTGATGTTATTGACTAAATCGAAAGCCTGGAATAATAACATTCATAATTTTGATCAAAAATAAGAGTGCATAATAGTATAATGTATGTATGTGTATGTATATATATATATATATATATATATATATATATATATATATATATATATATATATATATACATATATATATATATATATATATATATATATATATATATATATATATATATATATATATATATATATATATATATATATATATATATAATGTTACTAACAAATAAAAATATTATGTTACTAACATATAACAATATTATGCTCTCTTCTTTAAGAATATTGAGCACTATACATATATATATATATATATATATATATATATATATATATATATATATATATATATATATATATATATATATATATATATATATGTATATATATATATATATATATATATATATATATGTATATATATATATATATATATATATATGTATATATATATATATATGTATATATATATATATATATGTATATATATATATATATATATATATATATATATATATATATATATATATATATATATATATATATATATATGTATGTATATATATATATATATATATATATATATATATGTATATATATATATATGTATATGTATATATATATATATATATATATATATATATATATATATATATATATATATATATATATATATATATATATATATATATATATATATATATATATATATATATATATATATATATATATATATAGCCACATCGGAAAAGAGTACCATAGCAACAGGTTACAAAAGTTTAATGATTAAGATTTTCTTTTAACCCTGCAAAAAAAAATGAATCCTCATATAAGCAAAAAATACAAAAAAGATAAAAGGTTCATCTTGCTGAATAAATTTAAACTAAAAAATTTCTACGCTCAAAAATATTTTAAAAAAGATTCAAAAATTGTAAACAAAAACACTAAAGGTGCTTTAGCTGAAAGTAGATATTATTCACAATCAGAGGTCTTGTATTTTATTTGAAAAATTTCTTCGTACAGCTACAAGTTATTTTCAAAATAATTTCATGAAAAAACTAGTTAAAAACCTATTTAATTATCTAAAATTGAACAAACTACTCGTTGTCAATGATTAGTTTTTATAACGCTGTTACCGTAGCCATTTTAAAAATTCTTCAATAAATGTAATTCCACTGCGCATGCGTATAATAACTTTCCTCCTGCAAACGACCGTGACATAGATTAAAGTATTTTTTATTTTAGCTTGATTTTTGAGGATCTAATTTTGTAAGTTTCTTGTTTTTCAATTCCTAATAATGTTTCAAGTCTTACCTTACGTAAAAGATAAAAAAAATTTATTTCTTCTCTTTCTGGGTGTCAGTAAGAATCTTAGATTTCCTTCTTTTTCTGCCTTTATTAGTTTTTTTACGAGGTAGAGCTTTTGGATATGGTCTTACTGATTCAGGTGTTACTGTGTGCTGTGATTGCAAGGCCTTGCTTATAATTTTTTGCTCATCATCCTTATAAATCATACAATCTTGTTTTTGAATAAATATATCTTCTTCTTTCATTAATAGGAATTTGATGTGAATTATCAAAGGTAGCAATACTAAATGTTTCTATCAAAGGGCGATTAGATACTTCAGCACTTTGAAAGTTGTCATTGCAGAAAACAAGTCGTGAAAAAGGATATATTCCAGATGTGGAAAAACCTGCAACAATATTCCTGGCAATATAAGTTGTAGTATATGCTGGTGTCACTATGCCAACTAAATCATATATTGTTATTGTTTTTTCTGGATTGCATACAAGCCAATCATTCTGAAAGATAGACAGTTTTTTCTTGAAAGGACCATTAACTGCCGCATCCAAAGGTTGCATTCTATGAGTGCAATGAGGAGGAAATGTTAAAACTACCATTCCGCTTTCACAAGAATAATTAATGGCATTTAATGTACAATGGCTTTCATGATTATCCATTAGGAGTAAAAAAGGATACTGTTTCGAACATCTGAGTAGTTTTTTTATATGTTCTAGAACCTTTAAAAACAGTGGCCCTGTCATTCAGCCACTTGTTGGACTGTTTGCATAACCAATACAACCAGATGGTTTTTTTGAAATTTTTTTTTTAAACTTTTTCATAGTTATCAAAAAATTGATTTATATTGTGCTGATTAAAACTTTTTGAACGAGACAAACTTGTATTTTCAGGTTTTCTAAGTGAAAGTTCTTGGTGACTTTTCATGAAAACCTTCAACCACTCTACCAGCTTGTTTTTTTTCCATCCATTTACTTGGACATTTGCAAAGTTTCATAGCATAATGAAATGCTAATTCTCTTGCTTGTTTATATGTTAAGCCATAATTCATTTTAGAGCTTTTTATTAGGTAGTCTCTTAACATTATTTCCTCGTCTTTTTTAAATACTTGAGCAACAGTATATTTAGTTGTCGAGCCAAGCTCGGTCTTAGATAAATTTTTATACTACTTTATTCTGTAATGTAAAGTATTACGTTTTATATTATAAGTTTTAGCAGCTTTGCTTGGCTTCATTAATCCATTTACAACTTGGACAACAATATTATTAATATCTTCCACTATGACTTCTGTCACTCTCTTTTTTTTTTATAATTTCGAACCATTTTTAATATCAAACAATCAAAATTCAGGCCCTTGTAATCTAGCAATACAGTGCGAGAAATTTAAACGATTCAAAGGTGTCCCATTTGTTTTATTCAAAACTGCCCCAACAGCATTTTAAATAATAAAAAATGATTTTTTCAAACAAAATTATCTCAATTATTGATATTTTCTGCCTAATTGTAAATGTTATGAATTATTCTATCTTATAAATAACATTAAACATCTCTCAAGTATGAAACATGGTCAGGAAAATCTTACAACTTTACATCGAAATGTTTACGATTTGTCCTCAAAAACAAATCAATCAAATAATTTGTCCAATTTAAGCTAAATGTCAGGAAAAACAGGTGACAGGTGCGAGGATAAATATTATGTTCACAAAATATCTAGTTTTATTAAGCTTAAATACAAGAACGCTTCAAAAATGCATTTTTTCAAAGCTGCCCCCGTTCAAAGCTGCCCCCCTCTCCCCTACTTGTACGCGTATTTAGCTTACTAGGATATGGCGTTGATGGGTAGTAGTAACAGTATCAAAAACAGCCAAACTGATTAATCTCTAAAAGGGACTTTCCGGAATAACATCGAAATAGAGAATAACATCGAAGTTGTAAAAAAAGGAATTGTATCACAAATCCGAAAAACAGAATAATCTCGAATCTGACCACGCAAATTATTTTTTTTGTTGACAACTTGACCACGACTGTTTAGATGTTTTGATGATTTGAACTGTCACGGAGAAAACTGTCCGCTAAAGTAAACTGTCCGAGTGGACATTTTACTCCGGAGTAGAATGTCCTAGCTTGGAGTAAGTTGTCCGACCTAGAGAATAGTGTAATTTTATGAATTGCGGCTGAGTTTGTACCATCATTTTAAAAATTAATTTTAAAAATGGATGAACAGAATAATGCTGAATCGAGTGTAGGGGAGAAATACTCCTATTGAATTATAAAAAACCCGTATCCGCGTCCCGCATTGCCCATAAATCTGTGATAATTTTACATAAGTTATTTTTTGTAAACAACATGCGTAATTTATTCAATGATATATTAAGAATATTCTTATTCTTATTATATCATTTATTTAAAATATTTTTCAAAATATAGCCTAAACCATAATAGTTTTTTAATTATAAAAAATATCCACATTTTATATTGGATATTTTATTGAGGAGATTTTTTAGAATTAGAACAAAAAAATGCAAAAAAACTTTTTTTCTCTATTTTGTTGAATCTTTTCTCTATTTTGTAGAATCTTTTCTCTATTTTGTGGAATCTTTTTTTAAGAGATTATTTTTTCTTTAGGCAAAAGTTTTGTTTATTTGTTTGTTAGAAGGGGCAGATAGGGGGGAGATAGGGGCGAACGTTATACCGTGGATACTCTACTTTTTTTAAATCTATAGAAGAGAGTGGTCTAAAACGGGCCTTTCTGTTGAGACAGGCCCCCATCTCATCTAATCTTATGCTTAGCCAAATATTATTGAAATTTAACATTAGTATGTTGTTCAGCTAACCATAAGAAAACTATCCCCGGAAAAAAAAAAGCCCTGTTCCACCCTCACTGTTAAAATTTTTTTTAATCTATTCTTTTATAAGCAATATTGAAAATAATGTTTTTAACAAAATGTTGATCAGATATTATAAAAAGGTAACAACTAGAGGAGTACCGGACATGATATCCGACCGGATAATCCGGCCAAAATGCCAAATAATTGTATATCATATATCTGGCCGGATATATCACTATAATATCCAACCGAATATATCGTATGAATCGATGTATACAAAAACGTTCTAAGTCATAAAAACTGTTTTTTCGGGGAACGAGAAAAAACTTATTAAATCCAAAATTATTACTTTTAATAATTTCAAAAAAAAAATTTGGGTGCTTTTGACATCTTTAAATATTAGATTTGTTAAAATACATATCAAAATTTGTGATGTTTATATGTGTTATACATAGTTAAAGTTGTCTGACTTAAAAATAGTTTTTATGACTTAGAACGTTTTTGTATACATCGATTCATATATCTTAGATAATCTCTCATCCCACCTGTACACATATTGTTATGCTGTAGAAGTTTCTATGACTCAGTTACAGAAGAGCTTTGAGCACATTCTGTCTCAATTAAGTTTACTTCGAGTGTCAAATTTCTAATATGGTTATGGAACAGATGATTATTTATTACTAAAATATAAGTAACTGTCAGTTCTTAATTAAAACTCGGGTTTTATACAGGAATTAAATAAGGAACCCATTTTAGGCTAACACTAGGGTGAAATGGGCCCCTGGCATCTCTCTTTTTATCGGTTGCTTCTTAACGTAAGGCATATATGCACCTTTAATTTTCAGATAACAAATTGTAGAGCATAAATTAAATATCCTTAAAAAAAATTGTTTTTAGGTTTGTGTGTGCGAGGCTAGATGATTATATCATTTTTTGAAAAGGGGGATATTTTAGACAACTCTCCTCAAATATTTAACAAATCACGTTGTTTAAAAACTGAAACAAATTAGGCCTATTAAACAGGCTATTTAAAAATGATATGACATTTTATTAAATTTGTTAAGTTAATGCCTGATTTCAAACTTAAAAAACAACTAGAATTAGACAGGTTCGTACCGAGCCAACTTAGCGCTTCGGGAAAGCAAGAAAAATTGTGCTCCCTTCCTCTTAAAAAAAATCAAATGTTAGTGTCTTTAACTCTGACATAATTTTTATTTAAAGAGACGGGGCGCAATTTATCTCATTTACAGAACAAAAGAGCGCTCTTTTGTTCACTAAATGAGCTTTTATTAATTAGAGTTTACGTAAGAAGGCGCAATTTTAACTATTTTTCGTATCAACATCAAAGAGACCAAATTTATGCGCCCCCGGCCTTGCCCTCAGTACGGCCCTGTAAATAGAATAGAATGGAACTAGATTTTTCATGTCATTTAATGTTTTTAAAACGATTTGTGGCTATGAAAATAGCCGTTTTTAAACTTGATAGGGTTGTATCATTGACATTGGAAAGTATCACTGACATCCGCATCTTTGATTGAAATGTGGGCACACTCGCAATGATATCATTGTGGATATTTTGTGCATTGCACCCAATCGTTCTTTTTAGAGGATGTGTTCTTGCAAATCTGTAATAATATATTAAATGTCATCCTAGTAATCACTACTACAATATCTATTACTCCATCATTTTCTCAAATTTCATAGACAGCTATAATTTAGATATAACTGTAAACAACTCAAAGAAACAAGGAAACATGTGTTTATAAGGAATGGACCTAAAATGTAAAAACGGTATATATTTATTTTTCGCCAACCAAATCGCATTTAATTCAAAGTGGACGAACAAAATAGTAAAGGAACAGGTTATTCTCTAATACAATATTGGAATAAAAATTTCAGCTTATTATTATGTTAAAATAAAATAAACACTTACCCTACAAATATCGTACAAACGTTCAAAACCACTTTCAAGGTTCTTTAAACACCTACCGCATAAAGTATCGTATATATATTTACGAAATTGTACTTCATTAAATGGATCATTGATATTTTTTTCTGAAAACACAATTTTAAAGAAAGTTAAATAAAATAGAAAATAAAAAAATTCGTGTAGTGATGCATTTTTAAATAGTCGCAGACAAATTATAAGTTATGCAAACTATAATTAACAATTATAATTTATTGAACAATTACAGAATTAAATTTATAGTTAATAATGCATAAATGAATTTATATAATCAATTAATTAAATATAAGCAACATAATAAAAAATTAGTTATAAAATCGACAACTAAAAAAATGCTAATATATAAATATTACTCAAGATGCACTCTGTATGCAGAATGTATATTGTGTAAAAATAATGATACCTTCACAAAATTGTAATGCATAATAGCATATGTAAACACCACAGTTGTAACTATCCTTCTGTAAACAATGACTTGGGGCTGAAATGACGCTTGGGTTTAAAATTTTAAATTTTAGTCAAAAAAGGCCTTCAGCAACAGCAATGGATTTATTGTGTGAAAAATTATTTGGCATAATATTGCAATGGAGTGGATCAAGTACAGTTACTTCTTTTGTTATAACTTATAGATATATTAAAATCCATTGAGAATTAGTTGGGTTAAAAGGAATAAGGACTTGTTCTATAACTTTAGTATCAACATCTCTCCATAAAAGCCGTAAACTTTTTGAACAGCTTAAAGCTGATGCTTCAGTTGGACCCAAATATTTCATTGAAGGGTACCTTTTTTTTAAGCAATGAAGAAAACTTCCTATGACTTTATCTTGAAGCCAGCCTTTTTGAAAACCTGGAGTGCTTTTTTTAAATTAAAGGAAATGTCAGATGGTATATTGTTTTCTAATGTCAAAAGGGAAATAAAAGATACTTGGTGAGAGCCATGTCTAAATATATCAATAAATTAAAAAAAAAATATATATATATATATATATATATATTTATATATATAAACAAACACACATATATACAAATAATTTATATTTTACACACAAGTATAACTAATATACTGAAGGAAATATAGTTTATTGTTTTATTTACTGTCTAATATATTATCAATAACATCAAATTAACTTGAATAAGCAAATTTATTTAAAAGCTAAGATATTCGTAGAAAAATTGAATAGTAGCAAGTATTTAAAAATGTATTTAAATAGCTTACGTAATGAGAGTGTTGGTAAAGTCACGAGTTTCAATCTTATCGCATATTATTGTACTTTGTTTATCATGAATTTGATCAACATGTTGCTGAGACAATTTCAGAACTATCTCTTCTTTTTGGTTTTGTGCAGGATATTGATATGGTTTTGTTTCCTTTTTCCTATTTTCTTTTCTTGTTCTCTTAAATTTATTAGGCTGCCATTGATTATCCAACTTCTTATATGGTTCAAAATTTAAAAGGTTATTATGTGGCTTTACAGGTGTCTCAATTGAATTCATACTTTTGATGGCTTAAGCTTGAATGATCATGTCTTCCAGCTGTCTGTTCATTGAAGGAAATTGCAAACTTATTATCATGGGATGAGAAATTAATGTAGATATTTCATCAATATTTTTTTGAAACCTTTCAGTCTCATTAATAAATGTTTGTGATTTTTGCTTCACTTGATTATTACCAGTATTAACAGCTAAAGATACTTTTGTGCAGTTTTTTTCTTGAGTTCTTAAAAGAAATGATCGCAACTTATGAACATGCTTGCAAAGGATTACGATGTCATTACAATTACACCTATATAAATGCTGACACAAACCATTACAGGCAGGATTTAGACATGATTCTAAACACAAACTTTCCTTACAAGTGTCAGTTAGAATGTCAACATTATATGTTACATCTTTTGATTGACTTTTAACTGTGTACTGAGTTAATGAACATTTAATAATACATTTATCTGAAATCAACATTCCTTTTTCATGTCTTTCTTTGTACTTTTTTGGGAGAGATATTGTTCCGAGATAAATGGTGTCTCTTTTGTGGCGCCAATAACTATCTTCCTCAATTGTTAAAAGTAAATTGATTAAATCGTCTAACCTTTTATTAGGTCGTCTTACCATATAAACTGTTTTCAATTTGTTATGTAATGACTCACATAACATATTAGTATCAGTGTCAGCATGTTGAAAGTTGCGATAACAAAAAGCCCATTTTATATGCCGAGGAGCATAGTATGTAACAAAGTAACTAATGAAGTTAGGACATTTATGTTCATATGCCTTTACAAAACCATTCATAGTTGATAAAAAAACATCAGGGTTTTTTTCCTCAATGATTGTCTCTAAGATCCTAAAAACTTCTTCTTGTAAATTAGATGGACCGACTAAAGGAAGTTTATTGCGCCATGCACGTTTTACATGCCATTTGCATAGCAAGTGGCGCACATCTCCAAAAACATTATTAAAAGAATTCCAGCCTGAAAAATCATCATCTGTCATAACAGCATTAACTTTTACAGAATGATTGCATCTCCTTTTTATTTCCTCTAAGAATGGTGTTATGATTTGTTCATCTGCATGGTTAGAAATAAGAAAAGCTACTGGATAACCCCTTTTAAAATCATCTCGAACTAGTAAAGTTACAAGAGGAAATGCATACTGATTGGTGCAGTGTGTAGCATCAATACAAACAATTTGTGATGAATGCTTTTTAAACATTGATAGTTGATGCTTTGTTTGTATACCAACGACAAAGGAATCCTTATTAAGGTCAATGCCGTCATACACTTTTAGGCCGATAACAGTTTGCTGTCCTTGTGGCTTATAAACCAGAATGCTATTAAAATCTTCAGACTTCAACTTTTGAACAAGTAAAAAAGTTGAAATGCTATCATCAGGGTGAAGCCGACATCCCTTTTTTACTGCTCTGTTGATAACAAAAATATTCTTTTTTGTAAGAAGACGTGATTTAGTTAAAACAGCATCTTCATCATTTCTATTTTGTCTGTTTCCAAAACTTTCCCTAAGATCACGATAAACCGTATTTACAGTTACACCTAATGATAATTTAGCAGAAATAATTTTTTTAATATTACCTGGGATAGGTTGGTACATGATATTTGTAATATTAACACTGTGGTTATGAGTTTTGATATACTGCACATTTGTGACACCATTTTTGTTTACTGTGACAATTATTCTGAAAGGGCAGAAGGCACCTGATTTAACACTCCCTCTGTAGTACCTTTTATTAATTTTTCTTGCTGGTTCACTAACAGAGCGATGCGGTTTAAAATGACTATCATTTTGACAAATGAAATAACTTGTTTACTGAAAAAAAACAAATGAAATAACTTGTTTACTGAAAAAAACTACCACTTTGTTTACTGGAAAAAACATAACTATTAAGTTCCTCCTTTTCCTTCCATGCTAAGAATTCAGATTCTGATAAAAAATTGTAGGATTCTTTGAAAAATATACCTTCATGACATTCCTCTATGTGTTTAATAAGTTTGACTTTTTGAAAAAATACTTGGCCGCAGTCTTGATAGTGACATGGAGTTCTTTTATCTTTGGATTGATTATCTCTAAAAATGGTTTTATGTACCTGTAAAGCATGTCTTTTCATATTATCTTTTCTTGTAAATGACATCATGCAAGCAGAACACATAAAACTAAAAACAACAATTTTTATTTAACTCTTTATATACTTTAGTTACTTATTGACATCAATTAAGTATTTTACCCAGGTTTTTTAAACTGAATTTCTGTTAAACTATTCAATGGATCAATTGATGACAATGCTGAAAAAAAATAATGTAATTTTTGTTTTTAATTCACCACAGAAAACCACTAAAAAGTTTCATAATATCAACATAATGGTTCTTTTAACTATTTAAATTTAAAAAGGGGAGAATTACTCTCATATGAAAAAAATTCTTAAAATATGAGATTTATTGTATAAAAAAAACTTGACAAAAGTAAAACTTACTCTTATAACAAAAACTTTAAAAAGGGGAGAATTACTCTCATACGAAAAAAATCATTAAGAGAGGAGATTTACTCTTTTAAATAAAACTTGACAAAAGTAAATATTACTCTTACAACAAAAACTTTACAAAAGGGGAGAATTACTCTTCCACACCACCAAATAGGTTAATTTTATTAATAAAATGATTCTCTTTAATAATTTAATTTTGAAAAGGGGAGAATTACTCTCATATAAAAAAATCCTTAAAAGAGAAGATTTATTGTTTCAAAAATAACCTGATAAAAGTAAAACTTTCTCTTAAAACAAAAACTTTAAAAAGGGGAGAATTACTCTTACCACAGAACACCACCAAAAAGGTTCATTTTATCAATGCAATTGTTTTTTTTAACTATTTAATTTTGAAAAGGGGAGAATTACTCTCATATGAAAAAAATCCTTAAAATATGAGATTTATTGTTTCAAAAAAAACTTGACAAAAGTAAAACTTACACTTTTAACAAAAACTTTAAAGAGGGGAGAATTACTCTTCCACAAAACACCACCAAAAAAGTTCATTTTATCATTAAAATGGTTCTTTTTAATAATTTAGTTTTGAAAAGGGGATAATTACTCTCATATGAAAAAATCCTCAATTTAAGGATTTTTTTTATATGAGTTTTAAAGCTTATAAGAGGAGATTTACTTTTTTATGGGACTTACTCCCACTATCGATATTACATAACAACTCAAAAAACTAAAAACCCTACCTTCATAAGGATTTATTTCTGCAGCATTAACAAATGATAATTTATCACTAAGCTTGTTAAACATTTCTTTGTTTAATTTCATAATAAGTTTATTTACTTTAATAACACCAGGAATTCAAAAACTTTACTATTCACGACAAATTTTCACGACTAAAACATGCGACAAACTTTATGCAGGTCAATTTACGGGCTAATGTTTACGTCGGGAGTATTTCTCCCCTACGTAAAATTCAATAATGCTGAAGAAAGAATGCTTGCTGATGTTAGTAACTATATATCTACATCTGTTTATCGCTATAACTGCACACCGAATGAAAAGCGGGCTATTCGACGAAGAGCAAGCAGGTATAGATTATAAACATACATAGATTATATCATTTTGTGTCTATGTTACTAGTAACATAGTTACAATATGATATATACTTTTATACAAAGTTAAGAAAGTTACAAATATAGTCATTATGAGAAATTATTTGTAGCATTTGTGACACTGTAAAGTAGATTACAAATATAGTCGATATGACAAATAGAATATATGATAATTTTATATTCTATTTGTCAAATAGAATATATAATTATCATATATTCTATTTGACATATCGACTATATTTGTTATTATATTATATACAGTGTCAGTGTTACAGATCACTAAAGTATGTAATATAATATATGTTAGTGATCTATTTTGCAGTGTACATATAACATTTTGTAATATATGATGGCATTATGGCTACCATTTTACATTACATGTTTTGTTATGTATTAGAGTATGTATGTCCCTAGTATACTAGCAATCAACAAAGTATGTCCACTGAATATTTGTTTTAGGTATACCTAGGTTTCACACAAGTATATACCTAGTATACACTTTATAGTATTTTACTTTAGTATAGTACTTTCAAACTAAGCATAGTAGATTCTTTTTACACAAAGTAAATACTTTGCTCCCATTTACTAATACTTACCAGGATATTCAAAAAAGTTATAGCACAAAAAGTTTATTTATGTATTATTGGAAGTAGTTCCAATAATACATAAATAATTATTTATACTTTACAGGTTTAGGATGGAGGATGATAAACTGCATCACAAGACAAAGAATGATATATGGTTGGAAGTGATTTTTAGCAAAGAGCAAAGAAAGCAAATTGTTAATTTTTGTCATAGCGAACCTACTGCTGGTCACCTTGGTAGAACACAAACTTTTTACAAGGCGTCAGAATGTTTTTACTGGCCAGGAATTTTCAAAGATGTAGATTATGCTGTATGTATATTGCATCATTGTTATCAATATTAGTATGGCATTTATATATATATATATATATATATATATATATATATATATATATATATATATATATATATATATATATATATATATATATATATATATATATATATATATAATATATATATTTATATATATTATATAATACCATGTTATGTTTTAAAATATAAAGAAAATTTTAATAATTGAATGATAGAAGATTTGAAACAAGTTCTCAAATTTTTAAGTTGTTCAAAATGTTAATCTATTTTACAAATAATAACACTTTTATAGAATATAAGTATAATTACTACCTGATACATATTTTAGTATTGCTGTCATATCTGTAACCAATGTGTATCTTTTATAATATATTTTTTATAATGCGATAATGTATAATATATACATATATTATATATTGTATTATGTGAAATTTTTTTAAAGTATGTTCTTAAATAGTTCTAAATTTAAGTCCTGTGACATCAGAATATTAATATATACCATATGCTAGAATTTGTAATTTGCAAGTTACACATAACATAGTTTAAAAGCTGTGAACAGTGTCAGCACACAAATATGCGAAAACTCGAAAAAACTAGTCTAGAGCTACATCCTATTAAAGTACAGTCACCATGGTTTCATATTGGAATTGATTTAGTAGGACCACCTCCTGAAACATCTGATAAAAATAAATATATTTTTACTATCTCTGACTATTGCACAAAGTGGGTAGCAGCATTCCCCTAAAATCAAAATTAGCAAGCGGCGTTGCAATAGAATTGTATAAAGTAAATTTAAATATTATTATCTGATTGCATTTAAAAAATTTTTTTGAAGATATAAGAATTTTTTAAATATTTCAGTTGTTCATGCAAATAGGTATACCAAAAGTTGTTACCTCTGACCAAGGCACAGAGTTTTACAACCAAATAAACAAGGAACTAATGTCTTTGTTAAATATGAAACATCATTTTACCACAGCCTATCATCCACAGGTTTAAAAATTTGAATTCAGTTTGTGTATAAGAGCTGTCTAGTTTTAAAATCTTGGATTTAATCATCTTGTGTTTTAGGCTAATGGTTTAGATGAGCGGTTCAATCAAACCATCCAGTTAATGCTTGTAAAATTTTGCAATGATCACCACATTACATGGGATACTCATTTGGATGCTTGTATTTTTGCATACAATACATCAAGGCAAGAGTCTACAAAATACACTCCCTTTGAGTAAATGTTCGGAAGGAAGACCATACTTCCCATATAATTAGAAGTTGCAGGAGAATCTCCTCAATCATTGTTAACTGATTTTAACACAAGACCTGAAAGCAACCAACATTTTATGAATAAAATAATTGAGGAAAGGTATAAAGCATTTACTGGTTTGTTAAAATATGATTGTAGAACATTACTGTGACAGTTTGATTTTTTTCAAGGTTTTTTCTTAGAGTTTTGATATGTAAAATGTTCTTTTTTTCTTTCATTATAAATATATTTTGAAGTTTAACAATAATTGTTTATACTTTAGATCAAATCTGCTGCAAAAAGCTAAACAAAACATTGAAACGGCTCATAAAAAGCAGAAAGAAAATTATAACAAGAAGCATGCAAATCCATTTGTTTATGCCATCGGGCTAAAAGCCCTTATCAAGGATTTTATGCAGAAAAAAAGGAAAGAAGGCAAATTAGATTTCAGATGGCTTGGACCTTTCTTTATCATGGAATACTCATTAGTTTATTTGGATTTATTATTTTTTTATTTATGATTGGAGTTTGAAGAAGTTTTTTGTTATAAGGTTTGAAAGACTTGTAGTTTTTGATTTATTTTTAATATTAGTTATATTTAAAAAAATGATTCTTTTTTATTCCATTATTTCATTGATTTTAACTTTGCTATTATTTTATTTTAGTTTGCCTACTGTTGAAATATGGTTTTAATTTAGTAAACTTCTATGAATTTAAGTTTACTTTTTTAATCATTCACCAACAGTTAAGGAAAAATTGAATTCAACTCAATAAAGGTAGGATTAGTTTTATTTTCAGGTAACATTGCAAAATATGACTTAACTGTAGTTAGGTAATATCTTATTGCTGTTTTGTACCATTATTTATTTACATTTATTTACTATAATATGTATGTTGTACTATTTCTTAAACCACACAAAGTATACCTTATCTAAACAAACAAACATATCATCATTGTTTATACAGTTATGTTTCATTAATGGAACGGTTTATTTAATAGAATAGTGACAAACTAAAGCTGTTTCCAACTGCTTTAGCTTATTATTGTTGTTTAAAAATAAATACTGTTTTTTTTTTAAATTATAAAATTATCTTATCATTCTTGTAATTGTTTCAGTTGGTTGTTTTATTTTTATCATTGCTATTTGTATCATTACAAATAGCAATGACAAAATTTGTCAAAATACAATTTTGTCAAAATATATAATTTGGTTGACAAAGTCAACCAGTTTGGTAGATGCAATTTTTAAAAAAACTTACTTTAGTTTCTTAAATAAAATGGATTAAGTAAATGATGAAAAAGAAGAACTTTCTTGATGTTAATATTTACTTAACTAAAGGGGTCTATCCCATTAGTTGTACTCCCAATGAAAAGAGAATATATGTTTTCCAGGTTTAGAATGGAAGGTAATCAATAAAAAAATATGGCAAAGAAGGGTTTATGGGTTGAGATTATTTCTAGCAAAGAGCAGAGAAAGTAAATTATTTGTTTTTGTCATAGTAATTATCTTACTTATCACCTTAGAAGAACAAGCACTACAATGTTTTAAAACGTTTTTACTGGAAATTTTCCATAACAATTTTTCTATCATAATGGCAGATTTAAGCAGTTAAAGCAAAAAGAAAAAATTCGTTTTTTATTTAAGATAGTTGTTCAAAACTTAAAATTTAATCATGAGTTTACTGTGATTCTGCTACAGTCCCTTAAGTAATTGTAGAAGAGTACACCATGAAAATTTTAAGTTTTCATTTTTAATTTTATGTTTTGTACAAGGTCAAAAAAAAGAATTCTGTTTAAAACACATTTAAAATATATATATTAGTAATATATGGGCCAAAAGTTAATTAGGTACTAAATAAATTGAAATAAAGGTTGCAAAAAAATGTAGGTACTAAATAAAAAATTTAGTTTACTAAAAGTCAGGAAATTGCCTTTGTTATGGGCGTTGCTATTGGAGCTGAAAAAACTTCACTTTAAAAAAAAATCAACTATTCTTATAATATTGAATATATACATTCTAGTAATATAAATGAATATATATTCTCAGAGCCGTAACCACCGGGGGAGCCTTGACCCCTCAAAAAAAAATTTAAATTATAATTATAAAGGAAAAACATATACATAAAATAATTTTAACAAATTTTTTATCCCCTTCCTCCTTTTAAAGAACCCTAGGGCCCCCTAATATCAAATTTGTGGTTACGGCTCTGATTCTGAATCTAGAATAAATTTCAAACAAGATAACATAAAAAACATAATTTTTATTTTTTGCTGCTTTTAACTTAAACTTTAAACGAAATATAAAGATTTAAACATGTCAGTGTTAACATTTTTTTAAACTTTTTAACCGGCAAAAAAATGACCTTGTGAACTATCAAGCTTCAGGTTTATTTATATAAGTTACATGACGCATAATATTACTATATTAATTATAATAATATTATGCTTAGTATATTAAGGGTTAAAGTTTTCTTTATGCCGCAGAATAATGCGCGAGTTCTCAAACCATCGTTTAAACAAACGCTAAAACGCATCGCTCGAGCGGTCCAAAGTAAATAACCCGCAAAAAAGTAGGACAGTTTACTCCAACGTAGGACAGTTTGCTCCGGAGTAAATTGCCTTAGACGGACGGATAGGACAAACTAGGTTGTTCTACTCCGGAGTTAAATGTCCTATCGGACAACTTACTCCGCGGACAGTTTTCTCCGTGACAGAACGTTTCAGAAATGTGCTGAAAAAAGAAACGCTAAGCTAAACAGTTTAACTTAACGTTTTTAATTTTTTTTTCCAAGTCTGAAAACTATGAAAAGAGAAAAAAAAAACTGAAAAAGAAAATAATTCCTCACGAAAAAAAAAATATATAGGATTTGAAATAAAACTCAAAAATTCAAACTCTACTTTTTGTTACGTTTTTAATTGCGGTTGAAATAAATTACTTTAAAACTTATCTTTTGAACCGTTTTATTCAAGCTACATAAAACGCTTTTACAAATTACTTCTAATGATTGATTAATAATTTTATTTAAATTGTTGTTTATTTAAAAAGCCTAAAGTAAAAAGTTAAAAAGTTTTTTTCTAATAAAATAACGTAGTCTTTTTAAAATAGTAGTTTTTGATCATTTCATTTGTAAGTCAAGTTTTAAAAAAAAAGCTTTTAAACAATTCTTTGTAAAAATCAGGCCCGTACGCAGAATTTTTTGTGGGAGGGTGCGACATTAGAAAAAGTGGACCATTTTTACAACATATCAAATATATTGCTTCCAAAATAATACACAAATATAAACTTTATAGTGACAAACTAGCTTAATGAGCACCGACACTGAATTTGTGTGAAGTCAAATAATTTCAGTCAAAACAGATCGTAATTGTAGACGCCGAGGATATTTTTGTGAAAATATATCAACAATTTTCTCTTCGTCGATGACTTTACCATAGTGGATATGCATTAAACCAAGTGCAGAGAGTCTTTATTGCTTTTATACTTGCTCTCGAATATGTATGGAGCTTGCGCAATGCACTAGCACTACGTTCGCATTCGCAACTGGTCGCTGCGATTGAACAATAAATTTTTAGAAGAGTGAAAATGTTTGGGAATAACTCTTCGTCGCATTCTTTTAATGCTTGCGCTGCAGTTGAAGGACATTCTTCTAAAGGTTTGTTTTGGAAACGATGCTTCCATCGAAACAACTATTGGGGAAACAAATCAGCAGATGGTAAGTCTTCTGCATAAAAGTCAACAACATTTTGAAGAGATGCTCCTCCCTCTTCACAGAGAGTAGATAGTACAAGCCCCAAAAGTTTAGAGGATGGGATGGAAAGGTCAGAAAATTGACTCTCCAACTCTGGGCTTATGTGGTTAAGGAATGGAATGGCGAGATTTCGTCGATAATACTCCTCAGGATTAATCGCAGGAGCATTGTTGCACATTATTTGACATCCAACAGTCCTTGGCTTTGTAGGTTCGGTTTTGACAGAACATGCCATTCGTTCGGCTTGGGTGTAGACACGCGAAAATTCTTTGTCCATGTTTCTTAAAATGTTTTTATAAACAGATTTCACCTCAGCAATTTCATGGTATGCAATGATAATATCCACAGTGCGGCCTTGTAATTTCACAGTTATTCCTTCCAAATGTGACATGAATTGGTACATATTCAAGAAACTTATAATAAAGTCAAAAGACGTAAGACTTGTCAGCAGTGAATTGGCATTGTCTCTGGATGTTGTATCCCATGTAACATTTGTGAAATCTTCTCCGCATGCATCTTTGTTCGCACTATACGCAATATACTCCAGAGCGATAATTACGTAGCAGTATGCTTGAAAAAAGTGTCTGTATGAGTCATGCCGTGAAGACCACCTTGTTCTACATAGGTCAACCAGACCTTTTTTGGGTTTGGAAATGTCTGGTAATGCCTTCATGATGATTGATTGCAGAAGACTCTCGCGCTTTGGACTGGTAAGGAAAAACAGACAACAGTTCTTCAGTTTGGCAATGGTATTTCTTGTATTTGGATGAGAACACGAATGGGCTATAACAAGATTAAGGCAATGTCCACTGCAATGGACATATACAGCCTTTGGAGACTCATTCTTTATCTTTCTCTGAACACCTACATTATCACTGGACATATTTGCAACTCCATCGTATCCTTGACCACGAATGTTTTTTAAATCGAGATTGACGTCTTGCAGAAATTGAACCATGGTGCTAGTAATGACTTCTCTGGTGATTCTTGGAACATGGAGAAAAGATAAAAATTCTTCACGAATGTCTTTGTTTTGATCAACAAATCTATTGCAAAATGCAAGTTCCTCACGATTATGGCTAGTCACCTCGTCTGCAAGAATACTGTAGAACGTAGCAGCTTTTATTTCTTTAACCAAGTCACTAAGGATGATATCGTATCCAATAATTGTTATAATTTTGTTTTGAATACGCGAAGAGGTGTATTTCGCATTTCAATTACTGATACCAATATGGGAAAGATGCTGATGTAGGATTTCATCATGTTTCGCAATAATTTGGAGCGCTGCCAAAATGTTACCCGGGTTGTATTTTATCGAATTATCAGATACCGACAATGTTTCTTGATCACCTCTCAGAGTAATGCACTGTCTTCCACAGAAAAGGATTGCCTCAGCTATTATTTTTACGATGTGTCGATTCCTTTCTATGTTAATCTTTCTTTCTTCATCAAAACGAGTATCAATGTTTTCATTTGGCTTCTTGATTGAATTACAAAACGTCTCTGACAAAATCATTGCATCGCGGTGGCTTATTTTTGTTTGATGCTGTTTTGCCTTCTCGTCTAACTTATGAAACGCGGTAAATTGTTTATTTACGAATATTCCCAAATTCTGTCTTTTGGAGATAGGAATCATTACCGAACAATGGATACAGTATGCGCCATTCAATAATGGACTGTAGACCATCCATTTGTAATCCGTCAAGTATCTTGCCTTGAATTGACGCTGACATTTGTGAAGAAGTTGTGACGGAAAAATATGTTCTATAGGTGGCTTGAAGTGATTATTCAAGAGAAAGAACTTTTGACTATCATCGAGTGTCCTCATTGCCATACTCAATTCTTCATAATTCATTGTAGCATTCAATATTTTACCAACATCATTGGTGAAAGCGAGAGGTTCAGAATCTGATTGTTTGGTAGTACGAGATATTTTAGCGGGAGGACTATCAATAGAATCATGATGTTTAGAAATTGCGGTATTAGTATTTGGTGCATTTTCATTGAGAGATTGATTATGATTTTCAGTTGTTTTTTTTTTGTACACCATCCATCTAAAGATTGACAAGCTTTAGCTGCTGATATTCGTTTTATTTCATTTTGCTCTTTGCGCCCCATAGTATATGAAGAATCATTGAGTATGGTCAATTTCTCATAATAATAACTATGTAAACTTTTAAAAAATGAAATCATAAATATATCATATACTGATAATAGCAATGTAAATATAAAAATGAAAATATATTATCAGATAAAAATTTGTGCAACACCAGTAATTTTAGAAAAAATGTGGATGTACAGGATATATATATGAGGAGTGGACTTGCAAAACCAGATTATTCAGTTTTTATAAAAAATAGTCTTGTGAAAAAAAATAGCAATGTTTTTTTGTATTAATATTCCTACATCTTTACAAATAAAAATTAAATTTAAAAGCAACTATTTTAATAACATTTTACCTGCCTTAAATTATTTTGTCCATGCAAAACTCGATAAAAAATTTTTTTTTAATGCAAAATAAGACAAAAATTTTATCGAATCAACATTCTGTTTTAAAAGCGTTTTATAATAAAATCCGTATATTTTTATAATCCGTATAAAAATATACGGATTAAATCAAAAAAGGACATCTTACTATATTGGATGAGAAATAATTGATGTGGTAATCGATACGTATAATATTAAAAGTGTAATATATAAAGAGAACTTAAAGAAAACAAATTATTAATCTACGATAGCACCTGGTTGCGGTAATAAGCAAACGCGAAACTAAAAACAAAATTGTTGTCAAGAAAAATCGTACGAACGTTAATGAAGACATTATAGTGTTCGAAACGACAAGGCTTAACGACGTCAAAAGTGTATATTACCTTAGAATAGAAAAATCTAATCAATATGAAACGAAAAGCGTATGCTGTATGCAGTTAAAGGTGCAATTTTTCCTATAAAAAATTTAATATTATATAAAATGTGGACCTTTCGAAAATTAGGGGAGGGGGGGGGGTGCGTACGCAGCTACGCAATACCCCCCCCCCCCCCCCCTTGAGTACGGGCCTGAAAATAGAAACAAAAACATAAAGCAATGAATCATTTCACTGCAACATGAATCATTTCACTGCAACGGGAAGATTTTATTAAAACTTTTTTTTTATTTTATTTTATTTTTATCGTTTTATTTTTTGTTCTTCACTACATGATTTAAAATACAAACGTTTAAGATACCAATATAACCGAGAAAAATTACACTTGAAAAAGTTAAGGATAAATATAAAGAACGCGGACACTATAAGAAAACCTTAAGGTCTTGTCAAAGAGAACCGCTGTTGAAACTTAGACATTTCTTTCGTTATAGTTTTAAGTTACATGCTTAAAGGCGCTTGCAACGAAATTACATAGCCTTCCAAACGACTGTCTCATGCGACTTATGTCTGTGATTTTTAGATAAATTTAACTTTCTCAAAATCAAAATACATGGTCAAGTAATCTTCATTCAATGATTATTATTTGATATTTCAATTGAGTTTTCCTGCTTCATTTTCTATACCTATGACTAATTTCTCCATGAGTTGCAAATTTTTTTTTTCTCTAAAGTATATGTACAAGGTCAACAATAAAGTATAAATAATTAGGATGTTACTTTTTTTGTTTTATAGTATTGATCTTTATTGTATTGATAAATAATGATCTTGATCTTTATTGTATTGATAAATATTGATCAAATACTTGAAATGTAATTTCATGTTCTTTCTTCGTCTGTAATAATGTTAACTCTTCTGTGATACATCTGTACAATGCTACTCATGGCATTGGACGTAAATAATACGTCTTTTAAACGTCTTTTGAACGTTTTGGACGTCTTTTGAACGTTCAAGAGACGTCTTTTTTAGATCTTGTGCCCACTGGGAAGTATACATGTGGGTATGTATGTATGTATGTATGTATGTATGTATGTATGTATGTATGTATGTATGTATGTATGTATGTATGTATGTATGTATGTATGTATGTATGTATGTATGTATGTATGTATGTATGTATGTATGTATGTATGTATGTATGTATGAATGTATGTATGTATCTGGATATATGTACGTGTACGTGTGTTTAGGTGTATAAGTGTGTGCATTTGTATGTGTATGTGCTTATTCGTAAACCTTTATACCAGAAGAGTGATGCCCACTGGGATACATGCATACATTCATGCATACATACATGCATACATACACACATATACATTCATACACACACACACACACACACACACACACACACACACACACACACACACACACACACACACACACACACACATATGTATATGAAGACCTCAGTGGAAAAACCGGCGTTGTCACATTTAAAAAGTATTGAGAAAGTATTTATTGATCATTAATAAAAGTCTTTATTTAAAGCAAATGAAACTAAGCAATTTAAAAAAATTTATATTATAATTATTTTATTTAAAATTTATTCAAAAACAAAACATTTTGTAATTTTTTATACAAACATTTTTTTTTCTTTGCTTTAAATAAAGACATTAATGATCAACAAATACTTTCTCAATACTTTTAAATGTGACAACGCCGGTTTTTCCACTGAGGTCTTCATATATATCCATATACATATAAACACATATATAAACATATACATACACATACATACACACACATATACATACGTATACATATACTTTCTTTTCTTTTTTTTTTTGATAATTTAAAGAGTTCGTAGTACATATATAAAATAAGAAATATTTATACATAATTAATAATACAAGTTTAATATAACAATACAAGTTTAATATAACAATACAAGTTTAATATAACAATACAAGTTTAATATAACAATACAAGTTTAAATAAAGATCAAAAACTAGCGCAGAAATTATATTTACATTTAAAGTCGTTCAGTATAAAAGCGTAAATAAAATAAAAAATATGTAAACTAAAATCGTAGTCAATGCAACCTTCAATTATATTCAAATAAATGTATATAAATAGTAAATTTAAATTAATATTGAATAAAATAAATCAATATTTAGGTATTTAAGAGCTAAGTATGATTTAAAAGTATGTAAGTATATAATCAATTGAAAAAATTACTTTTTTAAGTTTTCTCTTGCATAAAAAATAACTCCACTCATGAGAAAATTAAATACAGGTTTTACCATAGTTTGTTTGGATAATTGGTCGTTTAATAGAATTATAACTTCTTAAAGAATATTTATTTTTTTCTTTTAAAGAATATAAATCAAGAAAGGGGGTTTGAGAAGAGTTGGTTATACACTTAAACACAAAACAAAGAACATTAAAAACATTTACTTTATATATATTAAGAATATTCACATTAATTAAGAGAGGCTTTGAGTGAGTAAGATGATCTTTAAAATTTATAAGTCGTGCAATGTGCTTCTGTTGACAATAAAGTGGTTTTAATTTACTTTTGTAATGCTTGTAATATTTGCATAATTAATATGACAATGTATAAAAGAGTAATATAGTTGAATCAGTAGATATTTATTCAAAACGCTTCTTACTTTATATTAGACTCCAATACTTTTTGCAATTTTACTACATAAGTTTCTGATGTGATTTTTCCAAGATAGATTTTCATCTGTAATAATACCTAAAAAATTTGTAGACTTTACTCTTTTTATTTGAATATTATCAATATAAAGTATAGGCATATCCCTTGGGAGTAAACGTTTTTTAAATGCTGGATAGAAGAGAGTCTATTTAGTCTTTTTAATATTGAGCGATAGTTTGTTTGATTTGAACCAATTAGAGATTTTTGTTAACTCAATACTCATATCATTAAAAAGTTTATTGATCTTATTACATGATAAGAAGAGATTAGTATCATCAGCAAACATGATTGTTTTTAATTTTGAGGTTTTATAGAGATCATTTACATAAATTAGAAATAATAGGGGTCCTAGTATAGATCCTTGTGGAACTCCACAGATTATATTTAGAAAGTAAGGTAAAGAAGATCCTTCGACGTGGACATATTGTTTGCGATTTTTTAGGTAACTTTTAAGTAACATTAAAGCTTTTTCAGTAATACCATAATATTCAAGTTTTGTAAAATGTATTTCATGGTCAATTGTGTCAAACGCCTCAGATAAGTCTATAAAAACGCCTAAAGTAAATTCTGATTTTTCAAATGATTCGGTTATGCTTCGAGTGAGATGAATTATTGCATGTACTTTAGAGTTGTTTCTCTTGAAGCCGTATTGGTTCATATAAAGTATATTATTAACAGTCAGATGATTGTATATTTGGTGAAACAAAATTCGTTCTAAAATTTTTGAAAAAACAGAGAGGACAGATATTGAACGATAATTACTTGCATTTGAGGGTTAACCGCCTTTAAATACTGGTGTAATCTTGCCAATTTTTAATTGGTCTGGAAAAATTCCTTATTTAATTGAACCTTTAAAATCTTTGAAAAGAATAGACTTTATATCGTCGTATGAATCTATAATAATGTTACAATTTGTGTCATCAGGACCAACTCCTTTGTTAGTTTTCAGTATTTTAAATGCATTTCCAATTTCTGAAAAAGTTACTTCAAATTTATCTACTTTAAAAATTAATGGAAAAGCGTTATTATTTATTGGAATTATCATATTAGGAATATTTTTAGCTAAATTTGGTCCAACAGATACAAAAAACTAATTTTGCTTGCTCGCTATTTGTTTTTGCTCTTTTATTTCTTCATAATAACTATTACAATAAAATGAATGAAAGAAGAATGTATATAAATAAAAAACTACAAATTTTGTTACATATAAAATAAGAACGCGGAGACTTGCAGAAGATCAAATGATCTTGTCATCAAGAACCGATTACAATCGTTACGTGTAAATCGTTACGTAAAACAATTTCGTAATGTGTATAAAATAGATAAGGCAGTCAAATAAAGTTTATAAAACGAAAGTTAGATGTAAAAATTACCATTTTATATAAATACTTAAAATACAAGACTTGATACAGTATGCGACAAAATTATTCATACCCTATCATAAAATATGTTGCAGCAGTAAAACAAAAACCAAATTGATTAAAATAATTTTAATTAAAATTTAAAAAATGTTTGTTGTAGCAACTATTAACAATATTAACTGTAATATTAGAAAAATTAAATCGTGTTTTTAAAAAAAGTGAAAATTATTTAAAAATTGAGATATTAGGAAGTGTCAAAAGAATTCATACCCCTCAAAGTTTAATTTAGTATATTCGAGTTTTTTGTTTTATTTGTTAATTAATATTTAGTATGATGTCCTTGGGCATTGATAACTGCTTGCAAGCGACGAGAAATCTATCAACTAAGTTTTGCAAATAGTTTGGAAGAATATTATGCCAAGCTGCTTTCAACGCTAAAAAGAAGTTTTGTTTGTTGATACTGTGCTCATCTCTATTAACATTGCCATCCAAATAATGCCACAAATTTTCAATTGGATTGATATCTGGACTTTGTGCAGGCCAATCCAACAATTCTATTTCATTTTCTTCGAAATATATTTTGGCAATTTTACTGGTATGTTTCGGATCATTGTCTTGTTGGAAGGCAAATTGATCCGTTAATCCTAATGTATTGACAAAGGGCATAAGGTTGTTTCGCAAAATATTCACATATCCAGTTCCTGTTAATTTTTCTTCAACTTGAACTAAGTTACCAACTCCGTTATAACTAAAACAGCCCCTAACAAGTACATTACCACCTCCGTGTTTGGTGGTTGCTTTTATAGTTTTTTTGTCTAAGGGTTTTCCTTTTCTTTTCCATACATTTGGTCTTTTTTTGGAACCCTTTAGTTTGAAATTACTTTCATCACACCATAAAACTGATTTCCAGAAACCTTGTGTCTTTTAAAAGTACTTTTTTGCAAAGACAAGGCGTTTAGTTTTATTTTTTCACAAAATAAAGGGTGTTTTTGTTACACGAAATCCATAAAACCCTGCAGAGCGAAGTCTACGTTGAATTGTTCATTTAGAAACGTTCACGTTTAATTTCTCTTTAATAGCTCTGGCAGAAATAACAGGCTCTCGTTTTACTTCTCGTGCAATAAGCCTATCTTCTCGAGATGTTGATTTTGGTGGACGGCCTGAACGTGCTTTATTTTGAACGCTTTCAGTCTTTTTATATTTTTGTATAATTGATCGTACCGTGGCCTTGCTTTTATTATATTTTTCAGCAATTTTTCTATACCCGAAGCCTCTTTCATGATCATCAACAATCATTTGCCGTACGTCAACCAATATAACCAAACATAATAACTTAACATCTTAATTATCATCACAGAATTATTTTTAATTGTTTACACATACTTATTTTTTCATAGCAATAAAAAATAAACACGTCAGAGTATAAAAACAAAGTTTAGTATTTTGCTTGGGGTATGTATAATTTTGTCGCATACTCCGAAAATTAAATTAACATCATATGCAAAAATAAAATCAACAAACAAAATTTAAATATACAAGTATATAGTCAAATAAATATTTTTTTTATATAAGAGCTCGTAAAAACATTATAAATTAATCAAAATAATTAAATTTAAAAATATATAAGTATGTTTTCAACAGAGAGAATGATATTTTTTAATTTTCTTTTAAATGCGAAAAAGTTGCAGCCTTGAGAAAAATCAAAATGTTTCAAAACTATATTGTTCCATAGAAACTCCCCACGAAAAGAAATACAAAACTTGCCTAAATTGGTTCTGAAAACTGGTTGAAGAAGGAAATAATCATTTCGTAAATAATATTTATTCTTTTCTTTTAAGATATATAAATTGTGAAAAGAAACCGGAGCTGTATGAGTTTTACATTTAAACATATAACACAGTACATCAAAAATATTTAGTTGAAATATATTTCAAATATTCATTTTAATATAAAGAGGCTTAGCACGTGAAAAACGGTAAAATTAATAAGACGTGCAGCATGTTTTTGTTGGCGATGAAGAGGTTCTAGTTTACTTTTATTGAAGCCGCATTCGCATGGTTTATGTGGCAATGAATGAATGAGTGGTATAGTTGAGTTAAAATGTGTTTATTTAACATGCTTCTTGCTTTATATAATATACCTATACTTTTCGAAATTTTGCAGGTAATCTTTTCGATATGTTTTTTCAATGTGAGATATTCATCACTTGAAACCCCTAAAAGTTTGTACATATTGCTCTCTTAATTAGAACGCCATCAATAAAAAGAGGAGGAAGCTCGGTTGAAAGTAGACGTTTTTTAGAGTTAGAATGAAAAAGAGACCATTTTGTTTTTTCAATATTTTATAATTTTAGGTATAGAGCACGTTTTTAATTTGTTTTTACCAGTAATTTGACTTATAACTTGCCACGTACGCTTTGAACTAGATTTATGCTACTTTAGTAAATCGCAGTAATATGTTTTTTTTTGCCTTTTTTCTTTGGCTTTCAAAAAATAGTTTAGTGTAATTTTTATAAATCAATTTATTTTCAGGTGTTGGTTTTTTTAAGTATTTCATATATATATAGTTTTTGCTTTTTTTGAGGATTTCGTAAGATCTGCATTGACCTAGGGTGACTTTAAACTTTTATCGGTTTTTATAAATTGACGTTTTGTAAAATTTACATTGTAAATTTCATAAAAGGTTTGAAAGAATCTGTCATACATTATATTTGCTTCGACTGAACTGTTTACATGCTTCCAATTTATTAGAGAGAGCTGATCTTTAAATGATGCCATATTTTTATCATTGAATGAGCGCTTGTAGAAGACTTTTTATTGCTTTTTTATTCTTTTTTTTTCTCAATGTTAATGGAGGAAATAATGGGAAATGATCCGAAACGTCATTTTTAATTTGACTATTTTAAGAGATTCATTAAAAATATCGGTTGTTATTATATTGTCAATTAAAGTCGCTGACGTTGAGGTCACTCTAGTTGGTTTGTTAATAAGTGGTATAGCTCCACTTTGGAATAAATCATCGTAAAACTTTTTAATATTGCTAATTAAATATTTTATTTTATTTTCCTTTAAACTTGTTTCTAAAATATTATTTTGCAAATATGAATTAAAGCTTTCAATATGGCCAGATGGTGGCCGATAGCAGCAGCTTAAGAGTATATATATATATATATATTTTTCTTTCTTTAAAACTATAAATATTTACAATTTTTTGAAATTACATTAACTCAGGTTATAATGATTACAAGGTTTTACAATATATACGTGTTACAACTATTTATATATATATTTACATTTTCTACTTTTTATTAATTTTTTTTTTTGTGGAATTTATTGATTATATATTTTTTTGGTCTTTTTTGAATTTATATATATATATTTTTTGATTTTGTTTTTTTTTTGGGCTTTTTTATTTTATTTTTATTTTTTATTAGTTTAGCCATTGTGCGGAAAGATGTCGAGAATTAGGTAAGGTTTAAAAAAAATTTATATATCTAAAGATAGTGTTCATAATTAGTTAAGAATGTTTTGTGAGGAAGGATTTTATTAATTAAGAAATTACAGGACCTTTACACAAACACCACTTTACAATTGCATATAGCACTTATATGTTGAAATTATATATCATAAAATAATGGCTGGCAGTGTTTTTCTAATCATAAATAACAATAATTTTGTTATAAAAAAAGCTTTGCAAAGAAACGGAGGTCTTTACTAAACATTCATTTTTGAATTATGAGCCAGTGTATCAATTTAGCTCATATATTTAGTTTTAACCTCCCGTTCTCTACTTGGCAAAATACATTATTATTACAAAAGAGTTGACTGATAATGTCCGAAGTGGTTCTACGGACATAATAATTATATGTTAAAGCAATAATATTTCTGATATTCTTGATTATTACCCTGATCACTGCCATTAGGTCAATTTTTATGCTATTAAACATATAGTGGCATCTACTGTTCCATATTGCACTCATGATGGTTTGAGTGAGTGTCAACAGCAGCTGCGAAGTAGGGTTTTTCTCCGATAAATTCGCTGTTTCTATCGAGAAAATTGAATTTATCGGAGAAAAATTGTTTTGGGATGTCAAGGAGTTATACACATGCTTAAAATACTCCCATATTTCAATAGAAGGAGGACATTAGGCAAGGATATGAAGGTTGTCCTTAATGTGTTAGGTTGTCTTTTTCTACGCTGTTGCGTAGAAAACGAAAGAGGATATTTTGTGTCGGTCCGCGTGCGTGGGAAGTAAAGTTTTTTTTCCAAATTCGAGTCCACGGTATTATTGTTTTTGTTGAACCGTTCCAGAAAGTTTTTGCTGACTTGACAGTCTTTTTGTTTTTTGCCACTTCTAAGTAGAAATTTTTTGTTGATTTTAGAGGGATGTTAAAGAGGGACCCGTTTTTGCCTAATATTTCAATTGTTGTTTTGTAGTACTGAGACGTTTTGTTGTCCCAGTGTTTTTGAAAATTTTTCTGTTTTAAAAAGTTCCAGCTTTGGTTTTGGTTCGTAAATTTTATAAGTGAACTTGCCAACCAATACTTTGAAAAGTAGTCATAATCGTGAGATTTATCCTCTATGCATTCTTTCAGCTGAAAGTGTGTTTTGAGGTGAAGTGCAAGACTTTGCTTCTTTGGAGATAAAATTCCAAGATCCCCGCTTTTTACGGGTAAGAAAATTGTCTCTCTCTTGACCGGATTTAAATTGGTCTTTTGCCACAGATTTTCGAAAATGTTTCTATGCAAACGTTCTATTACCCAATTAGAAATGGGCATTACGTTTGCCAAAAACCGCACTTTTGACATTGCTAGCGTATTTATCAACATAGTCTTTCCCCTAAGTAACAAGGTACGTAGTCCAGAAACTTGAGTTTTTTCTCTACTTTGTTTAGGGTTACTAGCCAATCGAATTTGGTAGTATCACTCAGTCTTGTGTAAAAAGTAACACCCAATATTTTGAAACCGGTGTTATTGTTTCACTCTATGTTGTCCAATTCTGGGTACATTTTAGGATCAAAAACCCCAAGAGCAAGACCCTTGGTTTTTGAGGCATTGATCACTAAACCACTTGCTTTTTCAAACAGTTTTACTTTTTTTTTTTAAAAAAAGGACAGAATTTACGTCCCTAGCAAAAAAGTTCAAACCGTCTGCGTACTGCTGTATTTTAAGGGGTTTCGGTGTTTCGGTGTGGGAAACTGACAAGTGTCTTACTCCTTGTCTGACTCCTCTTTCCGTAGGGAAGAAGACCGACAAAAAACCCCAATTCAGAACAGATGCCGAAACTTCTGAATACAGGGTGTTAACAAAAGGTACACAATTTTCTCCGAGATTTAATTTTTGGAGAAGCAATAACTTTATTATTAATATGATTAATAATTTTTATTCCTTAAAAGTTCCATTGTTAAAATCTCTTTATTGTCATCAGAAATACTCATCTCAGGCTTGATAATAAATCTCAAGTTTTCTTTATATAAAAAAGAACACCACCACCTCGTTTATTTACTTTTCGCGCTAGTGGGATCATATTAAAACCTGGAAGATGGAGATTAAAATTAGATTTTGCGTCATCAAATTCACATCATGTTTCAGTTACGCATATTATATTAAAAGTATTTAAAGTTTCGTTTATTACATTGCACACATTTTCAAAGTTTTTTTTTAGACTTCTTATATTAAAATGAACAAGATTTAAATGATCCCGCTCTAGAAATTCTTTTATTTCTTTGTTATAAAAGTATGAGCAGTTGTTTTGTAATGCTCCTACATTACTAAAATAATTTAGATTCAGATCTGAATTTGTGTCAAGCACTAAGTCGTTAGATTGAAAAAAGTTAAATGATAGTGACTCAAAATTGTTTTGGTAGGTAGAATCCATTTTTAAAACTTAGATAATTAGAAATAAAAGTGTTTGTTTTAAAAATTGCGAATAATAAGTTTGTTGTAAACGACTTTTGCAAATTTACCTTTAGCTTTTAATTTTTTTGCGTCTTTAAACAATTGTTTTCTTATTTTAATGGTTCTTTCACTCAAGTCTTCGTCTACGAATAGATTTTCTTTCCAAAGTTTTAGTTTGATAAACTTTTCTGAAACTGCGCTTTTTTCTTTGTAGTTAACAAACTTTACAATTATTGTTCTGCTTTTTTTCACTCCGTTTTCTTTTTTTTCTGTTCTATGCGGTCTTTTGATTGCTACATCATCTGAAAAACCAAGTTTGGATTTAAGGACTTTTTTTTTTCACAGTCTTCCCACGATTCATTTTCCTTTTTCTTCGATTCCATTAAACCTTAGATTTTCTCTACTGCTCCAATCTTCGAGTTTTGCTAGTTTAACTTTTACATCATTATTGTTCTTATCCAATATTATGTTACCCTTTTGGTAGATGTTTGGTAATTTTTTTTCTTTATTTCATTTAATTTGACAAGAGTTATTTCATACTTTTCGTTTATAAAGGCAACAGACTTCTTTAATTCACACATTTCGTATTTAAGATTTCTATTTTCTTCTTGCATATGGAAAATTTTATTTTACAGTTTTTCGAATTTATCATTAAAAAATTTTATTAGTGTGTTTTCGTGAATCTTAAGTAATTCTTTTATTTGAGTTGCTGAAAATTTCGCCATTTTTATTTTGTTAGTAGAAGCACGTCCGTTCACGATCACAGTTAGCATCGAAAAAAACTTAATCGTAATTTAAAGTAATATTTAATAATTTATTAATTATACCCCCGATAATTCAAACATTTGTCAACTCGAGCTAATCCCTTGGTCCCCTGGAGGTTCAAGTTATCGGAAGTTTTTTTTTTACTGTAATTTATGAAATATTGTCAACATTATTGTCAAATTTTATCTTTGTTCAATATCAATGACGTTTAAAGATCAAAATTTCTAATTTTCCTTTTCTTTCAAATCTTTGAATGAAAAATTGAGGCAAAATCTTTTAGTAAAAAATATTGAGACAAAAGTATGAATGAGTGAAACTTGTTCAGATTTTTGAAATATAAACCCAAGTATATTTTTGTATGTATGGTTTTTATATCACATATTCATAGTTATTAAATAACTTTTATAATTCACTTCACTGGTTTCATTACCTCCGATGATGCTGTTAGAAGTGTTATTAATTTTTCTCATGTCAGAAATGACAAAGTTCTGAAGCCAGAGTTACGAAAACATGGGTACTCAAAACTTTTACCCAGAAAGACAGATGATAAACAACATTGTTTGTAACTGCGTCACTTGGATTTCATACACTATTTAAATGGATAAAAAACCCTGGTCTGAAAATTTTTCAGTAATATTACTGAGCCATTATAACGGCCCAAACCCTAAGTAAATACATTCTGAACTTTATTTTTCGAAGTGCACCAATAATTTTGTGAAATATTATGCAAATAGTTTTCTCATTAACATGGAACTATGAACGAAGATATATATATGTATATTTAATAATTTTTGTAAGGCGTTTTCGGAAGTTCGACTAACTTGAAGAATAAAAATATTAGTGAATAAAATATTAGAAGATTAGTAAATTTACTAACCTTCTAATAATTTATTTTATGTATAGAAGGGTATTGATTGTACTTTTTATAAAAGGTACAACCAATTTTTATAAAAAGTACAATCAATAATTTTCTATAGATATACAAGTCCGTATCGTAAAGATTTTTAGGTTAGTTTGGTCGCTTTGGAGAAAATTGCAGTCAAGAATAGCAAATCTTACTCGATTTTTATATCTGAATTTGCGTGAAACAAAAAGCATTTGATCAAAGAGAGGTCAATCGTCTAGGCAAGTGGGACAATGAGGTGTATTGCTTTCCTGGACTTGTTGAATGCAAGGCTGACAAAACAAAAAAATGTTTGCAAGACATTACCAATGCATTTCGTTCATTGACGGTGCAAACAATACACTTCGGTGACTCTGTTGAAGTGGAAGTTGGCAAAGGAAGACTCTCACCAAGCTCGTCCATTGAGTTTTCATCCAAAGCACAAAAACTAAAAATTTTTTAATACTTCAAATACAATTTTCCATATTTTATGAAAAAAGACAATTATCAAATAAAGTTAGTTTATTTATTATTAGTTTGGTAAAAAAGTTAAAGAAGGAAAATTATCTTACACAGTTTTGAAAGAGATATGATAGGATAGGATGTTGATAGGAATCTATCAGTTGTCGAAACTCCGTCTCGAAGGTTTTTCTCAAAACAACGCATTTTTTAAATTGCACCATAGTTGCATTGGTCACGGTGGACTGGCTGATTTCAGGCAAGCTGTTGAAGCTCTTGAATTGGATGCACTACTACACTTTTTTTTTGTTGTTGTTCTTTTATCTTTACAATGTTGTGATTCTATCTATATAACTGATACAAATTTACAATGTTTATAAAATATATGATGGTAAGAGAAAAAGTAAAATTTCACAACTTTATAGAATACAAAAAATATAACTGCAGGGTATCATTATTATTAAAAGAACGCGGGAAACTTGCAGAAGACCAGATGGTCTTGTCATCAAGAAACCGCTTGTACTAGTAATATTTTTTGTATTTTTGTTTTTACATGTTTCTAGTTTCACAAAATATAATGGTAGTTCATTTTATATTGGATTCACATATAATAAAATGTAAGATAATAAATAATTGATAAATGCTAGATTTTGTACACATAAATATATGATTAGGCATAAATAAAATTATTTTTGATTTATATATTTTTTATATTAATATTTGTTAATATTGAAGTTTTTTGGGATTTTCGTTTCAACGTTAATTTTGACTCTAGTTTCAGTATTAGTTTAGTGTAAGTTCATATAATTGTTTATATTTAAAACACATTTTTTTAGTAAGATTTTCATACAATTTAGGTTATCTAATTTTGTAATTATGCCATTTCTGGATATCAGTTTATTATAGAGATAAGGACCGCGATATGAAATTGTGAAACGCGATAGTTTTGTTTTTCTAAACGGTATATTAAAGTTTCCTACTTCTCGAGTGTCATATCTATTTCTATTGCTTTTAAAGAAATCATTTGAGAAATGTGATGGGACAAGCCCGAGTTTATTGAAATTATAATCTCAGCATAAACAATAAATTTTGATAAATGTTTATTCTATAGACGTTTAGTGCATTAAGGAGTTTTAACAAAGGTTCAGCATGAGTGAATTTGTCTTTATTATAGACAATTCTAACGGCATGTTTTTGACGTCGATAAAGTGATTTCAAATTGGATTTATTGGTACTTGCCCATGCTATATTACCATATGTATAATAGGTATGTATAAATGAGAAATAAAGATGTTTTAGATTTTCTTGGGATAACATTGGTCTAGCTTTGTATAGCACGCCAATGTTTTTGGTTATTTTAGTATTTAAATAGTCAATGTGTGCTTTCCATGAAATATTTTCGTCAATTATTAAACTTAGAAATTTTGTTATTGAGGTTCTTTCAATATTTTTGTTTTCTATTTTTAGTAATGGTAATATATTAGGTATTTTTTTTCTTTTTTGGTTGGGATGGAATAAAATGTAATTGGTTTTTTCTGTGTTTAAAGATAATTTATTAGATTTTAGCCAGATATTGAGTTTTTCGAGTTCGATATTCGTTGTTTCAAAGAGTTCTTTAATAGACTGAGATGAATAAAATAAATTAGTATCATCTGCAAACATTATTACATCAAGTTTGTTTAAGACTTTCGGAAGATCGTTAATTTATATTAAGAACAATAAGGGAGCTTGAATGGAACCTTGGGGAACGCCACATTTAATCTTAAGCAATTTTGAACAGATACTTTCATCAGTATTAACACATTGCTGTCTGTTTAGCAAAAAAATTTTAAACCAGAGTAATGCAACATTTTTCCAATAAACGCCATATTTTTCCAACTTTTTGAGCAGGATAGCATGATCAACAGTATCGAATGCTTTCGATAAATCTATAAAGATTCCTAAAACAAATTCTTTATTAACAAATGAGTAGTTGATGCTATTTACAAGATCTACGATTGCATGTTCGGTTGCATGTTGCTTTTGAAAGCCGAATTGTTTTGTATTTAAGATGTTGTTGTTTGTTATATATTGGTATAATTTATTATAAATTACTCGTTCGAGGAGTTTTGAGAATACATGAAGAATTGAGATTGATCTATAATTGTTTAGTAAGTATGGTTCTCCAGTTTTATATATTGGTACAAATTTTGCAATTTTCAATTTCTCTGGAACGGTTCCTGTTGTAATTGAAGATTTAAACATTTCGAAGAGGGGTTTCTTTATTATCGGAAAGATACTCATTACAATATTGCTACAAATTTCATCAATTCCTGGTGCTTTGTTGATTTTTAAAGAGTTTTTTGCATTTTCGAGTTCTTCATAGTTTAATCCGTTGAAAGTTAGTTCGCTATTGCGCTTTGAATTTTAGACGCCATGTTAGGGCCAATATTTGCGAAGAAATTGTTGAATTGTTCGGCAATAGAGTTATTATCGTTGTGTTCTATTTCATTTATAATAATTCTATCTGGTAGGCTGTTTGTTTTTATATACTTTTTTCCGATTATTTTTTTCATGATGTTCCATGTTTTTTTGATATCTCCATTTGTTTTTTGAAGTAATTTAGAATAATAACTTTTTTTAGAATGTTTTCTGATTATTTCGAAAAGATTTTTATATTGTTTATAAGTAGATAGGTTTTCTTCATTTCTGTTTTTCAAATATTTAACATATAGTCTTTGTTTAGTTTTTGAAGATTTTTTGATTCCGCTGGTGATCCATGGACAGCTCAAATGTTTTACTTTTATTTCTTTTTTTTTGATTGGAAAATGATTATTATAGTGTTTTAGAAAAATATCTGTGAAAGTATTATATGCAGAGTTTGTGTTCCCAAGGTTACATTCTTGATACACTTTAACCCAATCTACTGCCGATAGTGCGTCTTTAAAACATTTAATAGAATTTTTATTTATTTTTCTTTTATAAATTTTTTTTTTCGAGTTATTATTTATTTTTGTATCATGTTTTATTGTAAAGTAAATTGGAAAATGATCTGTTATATCAATTTTTATTATTCCTGCTTTTAAGGAGGTATCTAGAAATGAGTTTGTTAGTATGTTATCTATAGCAGAAATAGTATTCGAGGTTACCCGTGTGGGTTTATTAATAATTGGTAAAATACAATGTTGAAACATGTTATCAAAAAATAATTTAGTGATCGGACACTTTTTGTATTTTAAACAATCTATGTTTAAGTCCCCGATACAGAACAACTTTTTTTGCTCTTTATTGATTTAAAGAAAAATTTCTTCTAGATAATTAGAACATTTTTTAATATTACCTTCAGGTAGCCTATAACAGGTAGAGACTATAATATTTTTAAATTTGGAGTTGATGATCTCTATTGTAAAGACCTCACTATCGGGGTTAGAAATGGAGTAATCTTTTCTCACTTTTATCACTTGATCATTCCGAACATAAGTTGCAATCCTCCTCCTTTTTTGTATGCTTTCCTTTCGGAAGATAATAATTTATAATTTGGAATTTGAAAGTTAGAGTTATTTTGGATTGATTCATCAGAACACCAAGTTTCTGTTAGGCAAATCATACTGAATGAATAATTGCAATCAATTAGGAAATGTTTAAGTTTGTCAAAATTTTTATTTATGCTTCTTATATTTATGTGAATTACCGTAAAATTATTTTTATAAGCTTCAAGTTCAGTTTTGAAAGTTTATGTTTCAAAATATCGAGAGTTAAAATTATACATTTGAAAAATTTGCGTATAAGCGTCATTGAGTATATTATTCGCGGTTTCAAAGACATTAAAGCGCATCGTTTCAAAATCTATTGTTTTATTTTTTATTGCTATTATTTTAAAATGTAAAATTTAGAACGCGTTTACTCAGTAAAACAAAAGTGTGATGCGCTATTTTTTAAAATCTCGTGTAAATATTTTATCGTATTTTAAAATGGCGTATTTACCTTCGCCTCTTAGTTTTTTAACTTCTTCTTAGAGCTTTCTTCGATGATATATTGTTTCTTGAGCGAAGTCTTCATTTATGTATAGGCCAGTTCCTTTAAGATACTTTACATCATTGAGAATTTTGTTTTTGTCTTGGAAGTTTAAAAGTTTTATAACTAATGTTCTTGGTTTGTTGTCTTTAAATTGTCCGATACGATGAGCTCGTTCAACCACTACTTCGCTTTGTATTTTCAGTTTTGTTTTGAAAATTTCTTTAACAGCTTTTTCGCAGTCTTCCCAACTTTCGCCTAGTGTTTCTTGTATTCCATCTATTCTTAAGTTGTTTCTTCTCGATCGATTTTCTAGATCTATGGATTTTTTATATAATGAATTGATTTCTTTGTCGTAGTATTTCTTTATTTGTGATATTTTTTCCGAGATGTTATTTTCTTGAAAATTTAGGCTGTCTTTAATGTCACGTAGGTTTTTTTCTATATTTGATATTTTACATTTGTTGTTATTAATGTCATTCTCTAGCATGTCTAATCTATCTGTGATAATTTTGAGATTTGCACTGATTATTGAGGTAAATGATTTTTCCTGGTCTTTTAATAAGCGTTCCGTTTCTTTGAGAATACTTTTTTTATGTTCTTCAAGCTTACTAGAAATCATTTTTTTGATGTTTTATATCGTAATATCCATTTTTTTTATGTAAAAACTTTTCGCTATTAAATAACACGTCTTTCTTCCGCAAAAGCCAGAGCGCCAAAAAATGGCGTGCTGATTAAGCAATTTCATAAACTGCCAAAATCCTCTATGTCAATCACCCATGTTTGTTTTCAGATGTCTATTGAGACCTTCTGCATTGTTATTGGTTTTGTGATTCAAGCCATAAACACTGAATTCTTTTGGGGTCACTATATTGAGCCAATACCTCTCAAAATACCTTTAAAAGCAAATAGTTTACTTTTGATTTCGCCATTGAATTATGCAATCTCAATAATTCGAGATCCCCAAGCAACCAAGATTTTGTTTGCAGGAAGGAGACAAAGTGTCATAACTTATCGTGCCCACTTCTTTACTTGAATTTAGTGGCGGTATTCCCTCTGAAGAACAAGAATTGCTTGGTGATTGTATTTTCGAAATGAAACCTAAAGATAAGGATTTAAAGGAGATCATTAATTGATAACAAACTATGAGAAACTTTGATAACTTAAAAACTGGAAACAAAGTAATAACAAAGTAATAGCTTATACCTGCAACCATTTACCAAACTTTCACTCCAAGTTGTTCTTAAAGCATTCTGTAGTCCTCGTTCAAAATTTGACATAATGGTGGCTGGAGAGAAATCTAAAACTTCTTTTATTTTGGAAAAAAAAAAGCTTGTATAGAGCCTCGGATTTGGATGTCATTAAAGCACATACAGCTAGAATAGATGTGCCCCAACGGTGAGGGTTATCAAGATCAAAATTTGTCTGATCCTCATCTGGAATTGAATCTTCAAGCACTGCTGAATACTCAACAAAAAATATCAAGAGCTAATACTACTTGCCTTCCTCCATGCATGGTGTCATGTTGGAAGTACAATAAATATAACTATAACTTACAACTGTAAATAAAAGTGTTCTACCTAACGTTTTTAGTATATCAATTTTTCCTCTCGAGGCTGTCGATTAATTACGTAAACAAAATAGAGGGGAGGGGGGAGTCTAAACTTTTTTAACAATTGTTGACAAAGGTGAGGTCAAGGTCAAATAAAGTTGACGTCAACAATTTTACTTTATTTTTTTAATTTCATTACTCAACAAAAGAAAAATTAGGCTGCGTTTGTAGCGTAGCGTCTTTATTTATTTTGTCAAAAATTGACGTAATTTTATAGAAGGAGGGGGGCGGGTCTCTAGGAATTTGACAAATTGTTGACAAGGGTGAGGTGGGTGAGGTAAAAATTGCCAATAGTTTTTTGACGTAATTATTGGGCAGCCCCCTAGACAAATATATGTTCTTCTAGAACATATTTCTTTGAAAAAGTTAAATGCATACAAATAAATACCTAAATATTCCATCAACAAAAAACACTTTGGCCAATTTCGACAATCAAATATAATCAGAATATCACATTTTCGATGTTAATCATTAAAATGAGTTTTCGATCTTATTCCGTTTTTATTGTTTTCGATATTGTTCCACATTTGTGAATTTCGATATAAACACTTTTCGATATTAATCTGAAAGTCACATTTTCAATCTTAATCATTAGAGGGAGTTTCGGTCAGTTATTTTTCGATAATAATCATTTTTTCGATCAGTTAATTTTCGATACTAATCCGCTTTCAAGCGTTGACTTTGTCTGTGATTCGACTCCCGCCTCTTCCTAAACTTTTTTTTTTTTTTTTTTGCACACGCATTCAGCTGAATGTTAATAAAATAAAATAGTTATATCAGAAAATATTTATTGCAGAATTTGTGTTTTAATAACAAATAAAAGTATTGGGTTTTGAATATTCGTTTTTAAATTTACTTGTTCCCTTAAGTTCATAATGGTCAAAAAACGGTATTTGTTATATTTTTTGAGTTTCTCAAAAATTATATGTGTTATTTGTAAAAATGCCTTTAAAGGGGTCAAAATTAAAATAATGTTACCTTTAAGTTTTGATTCGTTATCAGTGATTGTTTTGTTTTGTTTTTTTAGTCCTGCAATTTCAAAACATTTTATTTTTTAAATTTATTTTTTACCCTTTATTAATACTTACAATATGATAAATTTTGTTAATATTAGGAATTGCGGCTAATGCTATCAGCTTCAGATTTAAACTGAAGCTGATCAGCCTCAGCTTTAAAGTAAAAAAAGATAATGATCAATAAAGGAGAGAACACAATTCTTCAAGTAAATTTAGGCTGAACAGTGCTGCTACGTAATTTGAATACTAGATTTGGTTTAGGTGTAGATAGTGCTGTAGTTAGTGAGCATTTGTGAGTAGATCCATGCAAACACTTTATAGTTTTTAGTATTCATTTACTCTAAGCACTCCTGTTCCACTTTTGGTTCCTGATCCATTAAGTAAAAATAGTATAAGAGTCGGACCAAGTAGCATAGAAAATATATTTATAAAAATTGAAAGAATTGGCGGTGTGAGTTGAAAACAATCAAATATAAAACAATAATACTTTATCACTAGAAGCACATCTTGGCGCTATTATTAGAAGGGGTAACTATTATAACATATTAGCAATGATGGATGTAGATAATGATGATGATAATGCCAATATTTCTTGTTGATGCAGAGATGTCTCAGTATAGAACAGAAAAGAAAAAGGTTCTAAACGGGTCGACAATGTAAGCAAACTTCTATTGTTACCAATTTTTTTTTTCTTTTTTTTTTCTTTTTTTTTTTTCTTTTTTCAGCAAATTTTTAGCATTTTTTTTTCTTTTCTTAAACAATTTAGTAAATCGTTGTACCATAAAATCGTTACATTGAAGTAAAAAATTCATACAATAAAAACTAAGTAAAAGATAAAATATTTATACAGGTATTTAATTTTATAAAAAGAACGCACAGAAGACCATCAGGTCTTGTCATCAAGAACCGCTCTTAATTTACAATCTCAATAAATCATAATCAAATATAGTTGTATATCTCTATAAAAACTGGATAGCATAAATGCATCAAATAATACATGAAATTATTAAACGTTTAAAAAATATAAAAAATATATAATCCAAAGACAAAATAATTTCTTTAAATTTATTCTTAAATGAGAGGTAACTCCATTCTAGGGTATTGCGATATCACTACCGAACTATTGAAGTATCAAAAAACACCGAACTATCGGTAGTAATGATATTGAAAGTGCGATATCAAAAAACTCAATTTCAATATCGAGTGTTTGAAAGTGAAAACATTTTTTCCAATAATGAAAATTGTTCCCGTCACTACCGAAGTCCCTTTTGCCACTACCGAACTCAATATTAAAAAAAACAAAAACAAATTGGTTATAATAATACGAATTTTTTGAAATAAATTTAATTAAAAATGTTTTGTCCTAAATTAAAAAACTTCAGAGAATAACAATTTTACCTGAACATTTGACATTTTATTAAAATTTTAACGCTTGCTTTATAAGCAGGAGGTCCAGGTTCGAAACGAGCTCTTGACATATTTTCGCGTCACGGTAAGGAAGGAGGCGTGAACTTCCTGGTTAAATGCATTTCCGCGGTGCTCTGTGACAAGACCGTTAGGACTTCTTGGGGCACCTAAAAAAAAAAATTAAAAAAAAAAAAAAATTAAATTATGTACATTTAATTTAAAATAATTCTCCATAAAAATTTATATTAAAATTGAATTATACAGTACAATCTCTCTAATTTGAATCTCCTTAATTCGAAAACCTCCATAATTCGATTAAATGCAATGTCACCGTGAAATGCGTTTAAGAAAAATCAACTTTCTATAATTCTAAAATCTCTCTAATTGAAGCTTTTATTTTTCCCCACAAAATTCGAGTTGGAGAGATTCTACTGTATTAAGTAAATTTGATAAAATAATTAATTTTCAATTATTTTAATGATTAAATTTTTTTTTTTGCAGAGGTTATTTCTTTTAAAAATAAAATTTACAGGTCTCTCTAAAAAAATTAATTGTGAGAATAACATTGTTTTATTGTTTTGAAAAAGTAACATATTAAGAGTTGATAATGCCAAGAGCAATTCCTTATTGGGAATTCTTTCTAATAGATTTTCACGCAAAGATGTTGCCCAATGCAAACAGTGCCCATCAGAAATAAGCTCTATACTCTTTTAATAAGAAGCACTTTTTATTAAAAAAAAGTTTCTAAGTAAAACTAAGATATGAGCTTCTCACTGCCAAAGTCCCTTTAAAGCCTGCAACCCAAGTAAGGAAGATTTAAAGAGATACATAAGAGAAAGGCTATCGAAGTGATGGCTCTCCTCCCTCTCCTCAATAGATTTTTTGTTGTTGTTGAGATATTGAGCACATTGTTTAAAAAAGTAAGTAAGTTTGTGAGGCTGTTTCAAAGTAGCATGAAATTCGGATAAAATTGTGTAGTGCAAGTTCTATTTTTTGGACTTGTCTGGCGTAGTTGCGTCGTATACATTGCACTTGTTAAGGCGCTTTTTTTTAACGGGCTAAATTAAAAACCTGCGTCCGCCCCTCCATATATATATATATATATATATATATATATATATATATATATATATATATATATATATATATATATATATATATATATATATATATATATATATATATATATATATATATATATATAGATAGATAGATAGATAGATAGATAGATAGATAGATAGAAAGATAGATAGAAAGATAGATAGATATACAGATAGATAGATAGGTATATCACGTTTGACAACATTTTGACAATATCACAAGACGTTTATTGCAGCAAAAACACATACCAGAACATATATATAAATGGATTATAGAACATGAGATTGAATCAACTTTAGTTGCTGTTGGCTGTGATTGTACCAATCTTAATATAGGTAAATGATTGATAATAAATACAGGTACATGTTTGATAATAAATGCCATGTATATATATAAACTCAATTATGCCTTGCACAAAAATGAAGTACCTTTGAGGTATTTATGTCAGTTATTGATGGGAAAACAATTTCTAACAACAAGTTTTCTGGCCATATTGATAAACTTGTCCGTTTTTCCTATTGTTCCTGTTAAAATTTCCACTAATATAATTCAATAAATTAAAAATAATTTATAAGATATTGTAACAAATTTAAGATATTGTAACAAATTTATTTAGTGATTAAATTTACCTATAGCAAATAACAAAAGCTATAACAAATAAATTATATAAACTTTCGCAAGTATATTTTGCAGAACTTGGTGTTCACAACATGGATTAAATAGAAATGATGTTGAGAATTTAAAAAACAGTTCTGTGTTAGTGCTTATTCTGTATTATGGTTTTAAATTAAGAAGTTTTGTATAGTACAATGATCTTTTTTCTTGTGTGAAACATTTGTTAACAGAAAATGTTCAGGTAAAACGTAAACGGGCCGATAGACCATAACATAGTACTTAGAAATCCCGATAAAGGTTTCAGAATTTCATGTCAACGGAGAATCCAAAGATAGAGTCGAAAAGGAAGTTAAAAGAGCTTTTAGTTTACGGAACAGAAAAAAGGGATGAATTTATAAAGGCGACAATGGTTCACATAGAACTTTATCCTGTTTTAGAATATAAACAGAATTTGCTTAAACAATAAGCTCAAATTTTATAACAAAACTAGGATAGTTAAGTAAACTCTACGTTTATGTATACGTATGATTTATAAATAATTAGTTGGTAAATGCATCAACCTATAAACAATATTAATGATATTTTATGTTTTTAATTTGCTGTGTTTGGGGTGACTTTTTAAAACTGTTTTGTCACATTACAATCATGTAGTATTGTAATGCAAGATATTAGAGCAAAATATGCAAAAAAATATCGATCTCTGTAAACTTTGTAACTAAAGTTATTTTGTAACTATAAGTATTTTAGCTGAAATAAGTCTATAGGTATCTAATTAGGAATTTATTTTTAATTTTTGTTTTAGGAGCCCCAAGAAGTTCTAACGTTTTTGTCACAGAGAACCGCGGAAGAGCATTTAAGTAGAAAGTTCACGCCTCCTTTTTTACCGATGGCACGAAATATGCTCTAACAACTGCCCCACGGCTGCTCTTTTATTTAGTTGAGCCAATCGGAATAAACGAATAAAAGTTGCTTTAAACCACGTTTTTTACCTAAAACTTTGGTTTTTGAGGTCAAAATTTAAAAATCTGAAAATAAAAGTTTTTCACTAATATTTTTGTATTACTTTACCAACAAATTTAAAATTCATAAAGCCTAAGCATTTACTGTAAAAAGTTGAAAAATGACCCGCTCTAATGTGCAACTTTTATGTGATATACTTAACGTAGCTATGGCGAATTAGTAAAACTTAATTCGAAACATTTACTAAAAATCTTTTCTTTTAAAATCTATATCTTTGGCTTTAAATAAAAATTAAAAATTTTTTTTTGTTTAATATAACTTCTTTAGCGTTTTAAAAAAAATGTTAAAGTTTTTTTTTGTTTATACAGAACTGATAACGTTTTTAAAGTCTCTTTTAGAACTTCTTTAGGATTTTTGATCAGTCGGTTTGCTTCAAATTGTTTTAAATGAAATAAAAAACCGACATTAATATGGACATGATTACAGATCAAAAAAGATACAATTTTCATAAAGTGTTAAAGTTCATAAACCTTTTAAAAAAATATTTTGTCTTTTTTTCACTTAAAGATATGATTATCTCCACTTTATAAGTAACCAAAAAGTAAACGCTTAACAAGTAAACAAGCAAAAAAAAATATTATTCTGGTAGTAGTAGCTTTTTCTTTTCTATTTCCTTGAGGAATACTTTATTGTCTAAATGTTTTTTCGATAGTTACAATTGTTTGTTAAAACAATTCAAACGCCGAGCAAAGTGTCCTCACTTAAAAATAGCATCTAAGAACTTGAGATTTCTGAGAGGTCTGGAAAGTAAAGCTTAAGTTAGTATTCTCTAATATACCGCAATTACATTATATTAAATTACAGTATCGGACAAAAAGGAAGCGACAAAACTAAATTTTTATTTTTCAAATCAACTTTTAAAATCAATTGTTAAACCAGGATTAAAAATTAATAAACAAATACCTTTTTCAATTGATTTTTATATAATTAATATAATTTTAAACTACAAACAAAAGTTAATTATAAATTTTTTAATTCTCTTACACAAACAAAAGAAAACATTAAGAAAACTAATATTTTGTTCAATGCCCTTTATTTTTAATAACTGTATTGCATCTTTTCGACATCGATGATATGAGATTGTCAATTATAGTGGTGTCTTTTGATTTCCACATATTCACAACTTCTTCAAACAACTCTGCCATATTTGGAAATGTTTTGGATCTTATTTTCTTCTCAACTATTTCCCACAAATTTTCTATGGGGTTGAGGTCTTGAAATTGGGCTGGGTATTTTAATACATTAAGTTTTTGGGTTGAAAAGCAGCTTTTTGCAAGCTTCGACGTGTGCTTGGGATCATAGTTTTGCTGAAAAATAGATCTCAACACATGTTTCATTCCGCTTATGGTAACATTGTGTCTTCTAGTATAGAAACATACTTATACTTATCCACAATACCTTCAATTCTACAAATTGGGCCCATACCATGACCGGAACAACAACTTCAAACCATTATACTTCCACCTCCATTCTTAACTGTTGATAATACATATTTGGGATTGTCTTTCTTGTTTAGGACGTCTTACATAAAGAATTCCATTACTTTCAAATATAAAAAACTTAGATTCGTCACTGAAGAAAACTTTTATCCGATCTCTTGCAGTCCAGTTTCGTGACGCCTCGCAAATACCATTCTGGCATCTATATTTTTCTTACTCAGCAATGGTTTTTTTGGTGAACGGTTAGCAAATAAGTCAGCCTCTCTAAGACGTCTCTGAATTGTTCTGTTAGACAAACTTACATTATCTAATTCTGCGTTAATTTTTGTAGCAGGTTTAAAAGGGTTTAATAATAATTAAAGTCTCTTTATCCTTTCATCTCTTTTTGATGTTTTTCTCTGCCAGGACATTACATTAAATACCATTACTTTTTTGTTTTCGAAACAACAGATTTTGAAAAACTTAGTCTTCCAATTTTACATTGTTTTATTCCATTTTTATTGGCACTTCAGGGTTTTTCTTTCTTTAATTTCAATTAAAATATTTTTATCTTTAGCCATGTTAACTCGATAAAGACAACATATATAATATATTTAGTAAAGCGTCAATAGCAAAAATATTTTGTTGCTTCCTTTTCGTCGCTTGAAATCTTAATTAAATAACTGATAGTTACGTTTACAAAAAATGGGATAAAATTTCATTAGCACTCACCGGACTTGTTTTGAAAATATTAAAATTTTCGTATCCTGAATATTCAAGGTCACTTAAGCCAACTATAGTTTTAGATACGGTTGGATTTGCGATACGCTTGCGACTAACATTTCTGAAACATACGATTACTTTCAATTACTTGGTAAGTTTTATTACTTTTAATTACCACAGACGTGTAATGACAGTGTTTGAGTGCTGAATGTCTGACAAATATGTAATCTGATTTCATCCAGTAAGAAAATCTAGCAATTCTCTATTAAACGGAAGACTTGATAATTTTATAATCACACACAAACTTAACTATATATTAAATGTTTTGTCAAGTAAATTTTTATAATAATGATAAATGTTAACATTTTTAAGGTAATTATTTTAATGAAAAAGACGATCACAAAAAATTATGTTTAAGCATAAAGCACGTTGAAAACGATTCACGATATTATGAGAAATTTATATTCTCTTTATATAAGAGAAAACCTTATGTTAAAGGTATAAAAAAAACTGAACTTTAACAGATATAAAAATAACGTGATCAAAAGAAAACAAAATTATTTTCTCTTAAACGACTCTAAACAAATGCGAAGAAACAAAAAACGAACAGCCAATGTGAATAAAATTCTAATCACATAAAATCGATGAGAAAAATTAATAAAACCAGAGATAAACTTTAGTTTTTAGAGCGTTATTATTAGGCACTGATGAAGAAAAGCAAAAATAAATAAAAAAATACAATGCTCATTAGCGACTCAATACAGAAAATACATTAAGTCATAACGAAACTCTAGAGTACTTGTTTATCAGCTGGCTAAACAATGACCAATTGTTCAAGTGTCGAAAAAGATATAACGAGTGTTTTACAAGCAGAATCATATTATTAGTTCATATTAGTTACATAGCATATTTTTTGGTCCATTCTTTAGCAAGATCATTATACTTAGTTCGATCACTTTTATAAATTCTTGCAATTTCAGGTACTAAAGGATCTTCTGGATTCGGGTCAGTTAATAGAGAACATATCGATAATAATACTAAAAATAAAAAATAATCAAATATTTTAACCATGGAAACTTTTCAAATAACCTAACAAGTGGAATTAAGTGATAATTAACTCACCTTTTGATATAGTTAAAGCAGGGCTCCATTGACTTCTCAAAATATCTAAGCAAATACTTCCATTACTATTTATATTAGGGTGATAAATCCTTGTGACAAATGTAACCTACACATAAATATTTGAAAGTCAAACAACCTTCCAATAATAATAAAAAACAATTCTGATGAAGTTTAAATATAATTTTTTGCTTCTGGTTAAAATAAAAAGATTGCTTGGAATTTAGTAATAATCCAACCTTTGGTGGTTTAAATGGATAATCTGGAGGAAATTGAATTGTTAAAAAAAACACACCACCTTGATATGAACTTTCAGGCTAAAAAAAAGAAAATAAATTAAAAAAAGAAAAAAAGAAAAAGAAAAAAGAGAAAAAAGAAAATAAGTTATAATATAAATTAAAAAAAAAAAAATTTACACACAGGTCCCATAATTGTAGCTTGCCATTTAAACACTAAAAGTAAAAGATATTGAAAAAATGAAAATAATAAAACAATAATAAAATAACTTCTATGCCTAAAATAGCTAACATACTATCTTTTTCATCAATTGGTCCGGCTGAGCATTGTGCAGGTGGATCTCTTCCAAGATCTTGAAGTTCCTAAATAATTATGATTTTTTTTTAAGTTTTTAATAAGTAAACTTTAACAGATGCACTACAATAATTAATAACTTTAATAACTTCAATACGGACAATTTAATGTAAGTAGCGTTGCTACACCACAAAATAAGTAGTACAAGCCAATATTCAGTATTTTTTGCATCTTCTAAAGTATTTATTAAAAAAAAAAAAAAAAAAAATTAATTTACGCTTATATAAATACTTTTACTTAGTACCTAAATTGTTTTTTTTTAAAACTATTAATATCAAATATTTTGACAACTTTATCCCAATATTGATACTATTGCCAGGGTTGGGGTCAATTTGTATTTGTAATTAATAACAGGCTAAATTGGCATAGCGGTGTGCTGGCTCTAAAAAATCCATGCAAGATTTTTCTAAAAAAAGTCAATTTATTTCTGGATTTTACCATATATGCTAGATTCGAAGGCCATAAATGTATAAATGCTATTTTTTATAACGACATTTAACTTAAAGTAAACTAATTAGTGTTATACTACATTATAAAAATATTTTTATCAGCATTGACATTATTGCTTAAAAATGTAATTATGATAGATTTAAAACGAATAACAAATATTTAGGAGAACATAGAAAAATCAATAGATAATTTTTAATTTTTTAGTTATATAATCCGGCAGTCGGCCAAACAAACAATAATTTGATACTAAATAATATTAAAATTAATACAATATTAGTATAGCAAATTCTCATTGGATGGTCATGCTTATTTCAACATCTGAAATGCTTGACGCAGTTTCTTTTAATTTTTTTTACAACCATTAAAAGCGATTTAAGCGACGTAATAAAAATTACTCAACATTCTAATCAGATGAAGAATTTGATTTGTTAAACCATAAATAAAGTGCATAGAAAAATTATTTGTTTATTATTCAAAGAATATAGTATAGTTTATAAATTATAATAATTACCCCTCTCCCCTCCAAAGGCCCTTCTAAGATAAAAAGCTTTGGGCCTATGCAGGATTCCAGTATAACAGGGTTCCCACTATTAAAACTGAGGCTAAAAGTAAGGATTTTAAGGAGATTTCGTCGCGAACGACAATATTTTGAAAAAGTAAGGAGAATTAAGGAGAAAACAATTACATTAAAAACAGAATCTAATTTTTTTCAATAAATTTTAAATACAAACAGAGAAATTATTATAGATTAATATATTACTTTATATATAAATATATATACAATAAAAATATAGGTTTGCAAACTATTAAAGAACTATATACTTTTTTCTTATTAATAAGTATAACACAGGTCAATAATTTATGTTTTGTAAAATCTCTATGAAAATAGGCTTCTTTTGAGACCCAGATTGACATACTTTTGAATAATTTGTTGTTGTTGACAATATTAAGGATTTTACTCTTTAGGTCCAAATACTAAAGATTTGAACCCAAATATCTTTACAACATGACGAGATGGTGAAAAACGAGTTGTATATTTGAAATCAAAATGAGTAATGCTATACAAAAAAAAAAAATGCTTGCTTGACACCAGAATTTTTGTTGTTGTTGACCTGTGTAATCCATTCACTTTAATAAAATTTCCTAATTATAAAAATAAAAAAATTAAGGAGAGCAGTCAAATTTTAACTTTTTTAAAGGTTATTTAAGGACATTTAAGGTTTTTATTTTTTAAGGATATTTAAGGTTTTAAGGAAAAGTAGGAACCCTGTATAACCTCAGGGGCCAGCTTGACACTGAATTAGCATATTTGTATTCATATTGTATTTGAATAAAAACTTTCTTATATATTTGTATTTGATTGGAATGTATTTGTAATATTTTAAATTTTGATTGGTGTTTTTTTTTCCCTTTGTTTTTTAAGGCTCGAATTAAGTTAATGCGAATTGCAATATCTGGGAATATTTATGGTCAACAAAATCTCAGTTTCATTAAAACAGTGTTTTAAAGAAACGGTCAATTATATTGAGGATTTCCATTTCTGTGCGTGATTTTTTATTTTTCTTAGTTTTAGCAATTAAAAGCTGGGACTTAAAGCAATATTCATACGATTTTCTTAAAAAACATTTATTAAAAAAATATTTTGATCATATTTTAGGCTACCTGAATAAATTAAATATATATATTTTTATCATTTTATTTTTTTGCATAATAATATTGTTACAGTTTGAAAAAAAACTACAATTTTCAAAACGCTATATCTAAGCTAGAAATAATTGACGACTGTCATTTCTCATCGAAAATATATTAAATATGAGTCGTAGAAGCATAATATTTCACTTATAATACTCACAAGCAATTTATTTTCTTTAAAATATCTACATGAAATTAACAAATTCTTCCATGCATGCTCATTCATGAACTGCATTTAAACAATTGCCGTGACTCTATGATACATAGTGCAATCCTGTAATTTCCTGGAAAACTTTACCAATATTTAAAACATCATTTTAAAAATATATAACACTGAAACTTATATTTTTTGAGGAATTAAAGTTTATTTATTTAATAACTAAAATTTCAGTTTTTCTTTTCTGTGCGTGATTCTGCTTTAAACTTAATTTATTTTTTGTTAACATTATTAATGTATACCATTTTTTGTTTACAAAATATTTATATAGGTTAGAATTAAATGAGAGCAAATTGGAGATCGCCAGTTTTATTATTATGAAAATAATAGACAAAACATACTAGTTTCCCTGCGTAATTTTTTGGAAATGCCCTATTACAAAAATTAATGAAAAACAAAACAATAAATTTACTACTGCAAAAATAATAACAGTCAAAACTTATATATTTTAAATTGTTTAAACACCAGGTAATTTAAGCACTGTGAATAAAAAAAAGTTATAGAAAAAAAAAAAAATTTTTTTTTAAATAAAGATCCAAAAAATTTGCCTAGTAATTCAAAAATCAACCAATAAAAAATAATACTAAAGCTGTTTGCTCATTGTATGAAACATTAAAATTGATTTTTGCGGAAACTTTGAGAAACTATTTCTTTAAAAATTTAAATCAAAAATTATGGAAAAGGCAAGCTCCGACTAAAACATCAATCAATCAATTCATATATTCTGAAATAGTTGTTACATTCACGGAAGTTTACAAATAGTACATGTACTAATTTTAAGTGAAAACCTTGTAAATAAAAGCTACTAAACATATTGTTAATGCTTATAGTAATATTAATTGTCCACAGCTGTAACAAAACGAATATTAAAAGTTAAAGGAGTAAAATACTAATGATAATAATAAGAGTGGTAGTAGTAACAATAATAAAAACCATCAATTTTAGTTTTATCGATATGGGTTTATTATTTAGTTTTAATTGAAAAAATTTACTAATGTATCAAGTTGAGAAAAAACAAAGAAATTTTTATTAATTAACTTTTCCATCAAAAATATCCAGCAAAAGAAAAAAAAGAAAAGAAAAAAGATGTATAACGCATAAAAAAAGCCAAACATTTTCTTTAATATAAAGATAGTTAAATTTTCATTTAACTATGTTTTTTTATAAAAAATAAAAATCTCAGTTGCAACGAAAACATTTTTTTTTACAACAATTAATTACTGCATGTTGTATAATGCGCAAACTGTTTCAAAAGACTGTTTAAAATACTCCAATAGAAAAAGTTTTGGTGTAACGTACATGGCTTCATGCATAGATAAAATCGCAATTTTGTACATAAAACCAAACAGTGTAATGCTTCTTAACAAGGCCTGTAAAGTATGAAACCAATATATACAATGTGGCCACATAAAATTTATATAAGAAAAAGTAGATATTAGAGGATTTTTGAGGAGATTTTGCATTTAATCTAGAGGATTTTTTTCGCAAAACTACAAAATTATGAATAAAGTAGAGGATTTCAGAGGATTTTTTAAATTAGGTTTAACACCCATGTTTCCACATAATTGGGATTTGGACAGGAGTCAACAATGTCATTTTTTATGTTAGATGACATGGATTTTCTAAAATTGATTTTTTACAACCCAATCCTTATTTCAGACATTAACCAGTTTTGCAGATGATGAACTTTGAACATTATACTATTATCAAGAAATGAAAAGATAAAAAAGAGGAGATTTTATCACAATTTTAACTTTTTAGAGGATAATGTAAGATTTTAGAGGAAAGTTTTGAAAAATAAGACTTTAGAGGAGCTGTGGCCACCCTGCTATAAAAAAAAAGTTTGGTGACTTTTGTTTGCTGGTACTAGCATAATAGAAACCTTTTACAAAATTTTAAGATAATGTAAATTTTAGTGATGTAAATTTCAATAAATTTTGTAAATTTAAGATAAAATCGAAATCCTTGTTCAAGATGAATCAATTAAAAACAACCACTTTTAAGCAAGTTAAAATGCTGATGTAATCAAAATTATTTATAATAATGTGAATAAATTTTAGACATCTAGCAATACACTATATTATCTGATAAAAATTAATCAATTAATGGTGAAAACTTAATTAAAACCGGTTATCTTGAACTAGAATTTGCTATTAAAACTGAAAATACACTAACTGATCTTAAAATTTTTCAGTGAAATATAAACATAGCATATAAAGGTTTTGTATATGATTACACATTGAGATTTGCTACTTTTCATTTGAATTAAAAAAATAAACACACAATTAAAATTGAGTTTTTTAAACCAAAATTTTATTACATCAATAGAGACAAATAAAAAGAAAAAAAGAGAGACAGTTATCCAAAAATAGGAAGAAAAAGAAGAAAGAGAAACAATTATTTTGAAAAATTAGCTTGTTCTGGTGAACTCTTTATAACATAAAACGTTTACATAACTGAAATACAAATGTTTAAAAATGCTATTTCTTTTAATTATCTTATATTAGGAGTTTGCAAATAAAAAATCAGGTATACACACATAAATGCACAGAGAAACGGTTCGAGAGACCTAGTTTGCATAAGATTGCTTGTTATATAAAATCATAAATTGTCTATATACAAAAATTGACATCCCAGAAAAAAAGTTGAATCCTTAGAACTTTATTTTTTTACAACAAATAAGAAATATATCTACCTTCGTTATTCTTTTTAACGCCATTTGATTCCAGCGTCCTTATTCTTTGAAGAAGGTAACCTTAACTCGCCTTTTTTGGACCACGCGAAAGAGACTGGGTTAGAAAAAAACATTTACGCTTACATTTTGTGTTTTAGACAAAGCAAGAAATAAATACTTAAATAAAATTACATGTAAAAATTCAAATAAAGAAATTAAAAAAATAAATGTGGGAAACGCTAGAATATACGTTTATAACTTTTAAATCCCTTAAAATATTAAATGTTTAATTTATTTAATTTATTTCAAAACTAAAAATGAATTTTAAGAAATTAAGGTTTAACTTCCATGTTTCCATAATCGACTAATCAAGCCGAAAAGTTGAGAACCACGACGGAAACAAATTTTCCAAAATGGATGGGTTTTCAAAAATATCAACGAGCAATGTTGCCACTTTGGCTATATCAACTGTCATGGTTGCTGCAGCTCATCCACTTACTTATGTTAAAGTTTTAATTCAAGTATGTTATTTAACTTTAATACAAAGTATTAAGTTACAGGTTTTCCTCAAATAAGATTACATTAATTCAAACTACGTGTTCAAAATAAAAACTTTGTTTTCATTTGTAAATAATTTTGTTTAATCAAAATTTTATTCAGGCTTTCTAAAAAGAAGTTAGTTTAAAAAAATGTAACTCTGGTGCAAATGTACAATTAAACATACACGTCTGCAAAACTTATTTGTAGTTTTTTTGGGGAACAGTGAAAAAAAATTTCTAAAAACTTTTCTTTTTTTGCTCTTTATATATAAATGCTACATGCTCTAATCTTAAGTTGATACTGAAGCCCTATATTTCTGCTTATAATTAATGCAGACTCAAATGCATATAAAAACCAATAAAAAATTTTCAATCTTAGTATATATCCTTTTTATCCTTTGTATGCTCAAACTATCAGTTAATGTAAGTTCTGAGGCACTTGCAATTGGCTTTCTTAATATGATGTCTTAAATAGCATTTCCTAACAGCAACCCTAACTGCGCAAAGATTTGTGTATCTGCACACAAAAACACACACAGATTTGTATTATATATATATATATATATAAATATATATATATATATATATATATATATATATATATATATATATATAAATATATATATATATATATATATATATATATATACATATATATATATATATATATATATATTTATATATATATAAACTGATTTTAATAAAAAAGGCAGCGTATAACTATTTTTTAAATATATTTTGATATAATGATATACTAATGATATTTTGCTGACTATTGTGGTCAACGTCATCAGGTAATGAAAAAAACGTTACAAAATAACATAAAACCAACAGTTCTAAAAAGAATACATTAAAAAGCATAAAGTATAAAAACCAATCAAATAATATAATAGTGACGTCAGTTAATTTTTGTCAAAATCGTTCCCCAAGTTTTTGTTTTCACATCCCCGTCATCTCTATTAAGAACAGTTTGCCCATTACCTATCTCGTGTTGAATTTGTGTTTTATTTAATTCCAGGGACTTTCTAACTTTTCTTATCCTAATTCATTTTTTTCAACTTTTTTTATCCTTTTGCGCTTTAGAACTCGAACAACAAAATAAACAAACACAGGCAGAGATTCTTCTATAAAACTGTTTGAAAATCTTATCTAGTTCTTTAAAATTAAAATTAATACATAATTTAACAAAACAACAACACTTTTCTTTACAAAACCTAAAAAGGCATTCACATCTAAAGATATATCCGTTTGACAAAGGAGCAGGTTTTGCTTTATTAAATGAAAATGAAGCAAAAGATAAATTAGAAGAACAAATAAAAAAATAGTAAAGTTATTGATTACAACCCAACACCCACTACTAAGTTTCAAAAACTGTTATGCTGTTATGTAAATTAAGAAAACAGGGTAAGTTAGACAATGCCACTTACTTTAAAATGTATCCATCAGATTGCGTTCCACCTAGAATCTACAGAATGGTTGAAGTTCACAAACCAGAAAAAAAACTACCCAGTGCGTCTTGTTGTTTCCACTATTAACACACTAACTTATGGAACATCAGAGTATTTGGTTAAAATTATTCAATCAACATTTAATAAAAATATAACTCGACTAATTAATTCCAGTAGTTTTGTCAACAATGCTAAAGAATGGAAGATAGACCCTTATGAAATTCAAGTTTCATTTGATGTAGTAAATTTATATCCATCTGTACCGATCGATGAAGCAATACCGGTTATTATTAGCATATTGAACGATGATTTAGAGGATTTAAAAACTATAACTAAATTAACTCTTTTAGATATATACCAGTTAATTGAACTTTCACTAAGCAAGTGTTACTTTTTATATGAAGATAAAATCCGAGTTTTACCTAATTCAGGTCCAATTGGTTTATCGTTGATGATAGTCATGGCTGAAGCATTTTTGCAAAATATAGAAAAAACTTACAAAAGATATGTAGATGATACCCATGCTCGCTTCGATTCGAAAAAAAAAGCAAGAACTGTTTCTTAAAACTTTAAATGAACAAAACCCCTCCATAACATATACTGTTGAACTTGAAAACGGAAGAAAACAACTTAACTTTTTAGATATATCTATTACAAATACAATAAACAGATTTTATAAATTTTAAATACATCGTAAGGATGCAATAACCAATGTTCAAATAAAACCAAACTCTAACATCAACCCAAGCGTAATCACTGGCGTCTTTGAAGGATTTCTATGTAGAGCAAAATAAATCTGCTCCCAAAAACACCTCTCACAAGAAATTGATTTCCTCATTGAAACATTTTTAGAAAATGGCTATAACTAAAGTAATCTTATTAAAATAACCAAAAACTATTTAGTGTTTCAAAAAATTCTACATCTAAACAATTAGATAAGCAGTTTATTAAACTACCATGGATACCTATTATTGGCCATAAATTATGAAGAGAATTTAGAAAACAAAACATCAGAGTTATATTTACTTCACCTTAAATGCTCATGCGGAAATATATATTGGTGAGACCAAAAAGAAAATCATTTCAACAAGTGTGGAACACCAAAGAGCCTGTAAAAATCACAAATGGTTGAGTTCAGGAGGCACAGAACATTCTAGAACATGACCTTGGCATTAATTTCAGAATACAGAGTAAGAAAAGTTAGAGAATCCCTGGAGATAAATAAAGCAAGAACTCAACACGAGATAGGTATTGAGCAAACTGTTCTAAATAGAGATGACGGGGATAATGTGAAAACAAAAACTTGGGGAACGATTTTGACAAAAATTAACTGACGTCACTATTATATTATTTGATTGGTTTTTATACTTTATGCTTTTTAATGTCTTCTTTTTAGAACTGTTGGTTTTATGTTATTTTGTAACGTTTTTTTCATTACCTGATGACGTTGACCACAATAGGTCAGCAAAATATCATTAGTATATCATTATATCAAAATATATTTAAAAAATAGTTATACGCTGCCTTTTTTATTAAAATCAGTTTATATATATATATATATATATATATATATATATTATATATATATATATATATATATATATATATATATATATATATATATATATATATATATATATATATATATATATATATATATATATATATACATACATATATATATATAAGGGTGTCCCAAAAAACAACATTTTTGAAAAATATATGCAGACTCCCTTAATGTCTTCTCTCTAATACAAAAACACTAGATTTAAAATTTTTTTGAATAAAAAATATTTTAAGGGGTCCCTCAAGACCCTCGAATATTTAATGGGTCCCTAATATTTTCAAAAAAAAATTTTTTCAAAAATATGTTAACCTGGTACTCAAATGAAGCGAAATTATATAAAAATTTCAAAAATAATATAGATTTCAAATGTAGAATTGTTATGTTTTGGTTTTATTACATGAAAAATTACATTTTTTAACAAAAAACAAAAACATACATTTTTTATGTATTTTTATGTCAATTTTGATAAATAAGTTAAAATTTTTCCAAATTAAATATTATTTTTGAAATTTTTATATAATTTTGCTTCATTTGAGTACCAGGTTGACAAATACTTTTTTTTTGAAAATATTAGGGACTTATTAAATATTCAAGGGTCTTGAAGGACCCCTTAAAATATTTTTTATTCAAAAAAATTTTAAATCTAGTATTTCTGTATTAGGTAGAACACATTAAGGGGGTCTCTGCATATATTTTTCCGAAATGTTGTTTTTTGGGACACCCTTATATATATATATATATAGGCGTGTGTGTGTGTGTATATATATATATATTAGGGTGGTGGTAAAAACAACTTATTTTAAAAATGTCAGCTGACAACCCCTATATGTGTTTTATATAATAAAATAATACTGGATTTAAAAAATTTTTGAATAAAAAATATTTTTACGGGTGCCACAAGGCCCTTATACATCAAACAGGTTCCTAATATTATAAAAAAAAAAGTTTTTCAAGAGTATATCATGTTGGGTCTCAAAAGAAGCAAAGTTTTATAAAAATTTTAAAAATAACAATTATTTTATAAAAAAACTATTTAAGATTTTTTTGAAATTATAATTAAAAAAAATAAACTTTTCATTTTTAGTTTAAAAGGTCATTTTTTTTGCAATAAACTATAAAATAACAATTTTTTTTTAAAAATAATTGTTATTTTTGAAATTTTTATAAAATTTTGCTTCTTTTGAGACCCAACATGAGAAACTTTTGAAAAACTTTTTTTTTTATAATATTAGGAACCTGTTTGATGTATAAAGGCCTTGTGGCACCCGTAAAAATATTTTTTATTCAAAAATTTTTTAAATCCAGTATTATTTTATTATATAAAACACATTTAGGGGTTGTCAGCTGACATTTTTAAAATAAGTTGTTTTTAGCACCACCCTAATATATATATATATATATATATATATATATATATATATATATATATATATATATATATATATATTTATATATATATATATATATTATATATATATATATATATATATATATATATATATATATATATATATATATATATATATATATCAGGGATGAACCCAGACCTGTTTTAGTACCGCTGGAGCAGTATGGGCGCCCAAAAAAAAGCACCCAAAAATTATTTTAATTTTTTAAATTTTCTTTTGCTTTTTTATAGAAAAAAATTTTCAGTTTTAAATGCAGTAGTATATAAATAATTTTCAGTTTTTTTTAGCTGCCTTCAGGACAATAAAATGAATTAAAAAGAAATTGCTTTCTTACGTAATTACATGACATAACTTTTCTTCGATTACTTACTGAATGTTAGTTTTTAAAAAATGAATGTCATTTTGAAACATAATTTTAAAAGCTTGTTGCAAAATTTTATAACAATGGAATGTATAAAAATTTGCTTTCTTGAAAGATAAAACGATTTAAAAAATCCATTTAGAGTAAAGTTAGCTTTTGTTTTTCGGCAATTAAGAGTAAACTGTTATAACTGTTAATAATAAATGAACAAAAGTAAAAAACTTTAGTCTTAATACCTATCGCGCAAATTTAATGTTTGAATGAATGAACTTTTGATCTTTAAATTGCTATTTTAGTTTAAATAAGGAAAACAAAAAAAGGAAATGTGATTTTTTTCTGAAAGTTTTGTTTCTTTTCCATATTCTTTTTGACTTCTAAAATAATAAAAATAACGATTACAATAATTTAATAAAAGTTTTATTAAGATCTGTTTAATAACTCATAGTAAATGTAATTTATTTATTAAACGTGATTTTTTTATTTATACTTAACGATTAAAAAAATATATTTTTAAAATTATAATGTACTTTTTAATAAAAAAAAAAATATATATGTATCATTTTTAAAATTATGTTTACTGTAATTATCTCTTTAATTATCTTTAATTAAAGATAATTAGGTGCCTTAAAATTGCTTTAAAAATTATTATCTTTCAGTAAAAGTTAAATGAACAGATTTACTAATATTTAAATTTTAAAATTAAAATAATAGTAAATACTTTTATTAAATGCTTATGTTTTTAATTCAAATACAAAATGTAAAACTAATTTGTTAATTTTACAAATAAAACGCGATGTAAAGTAAAGTATTTAAACATTTAATTACTAATTATTTAAAACATTAATAACTACTAAAATTAAATGTACTAAAATGTTGTTAATGTTTAAAATACTTTTAACAATTTTCAATAAATCTTTACTAATAGTGTGGTATTTGCAACAAAAGCGTTTATTAAAGACTTACGTAAAATAGCTTTCTGATCGTATCTAAAGTAACATCATCCACTAGTAAATTCATGTATTCAAAAAAATGCCTTTAAATCAACTCCTTATCTTAGGATTAAACTAAACAAGATAAACACAAATGATTAAAATGATGATTAAAAATCATTGTCGTGGCACCACTATGGGAGAAGGAGGAGGGGGGGACTCAAATGCATCTTTCCCCCCCCCTCCCCCCCTCAACATTGACGAAAAAAAGCAATATCCCCAAATAAATTCTGGGTTCTTTATTGTATATATATATATACAGGATGTTAACCAGGAATAAATTTGATACAGCATTTTGACAAAATTGGGAATTATGTTGCTCCAGCGGTAAAACATTGCCCTGCAATTATGATTTGGGGAGCAATTACTGCCAGAGGTCAAGCAGGAATCCATCTCATGCTGCCAGGTGAAACTATCAAAGCTGTTAATTATTTGCAAATAATAAAAGAAAATGTTCCTATTGGCTCAGAACTCGCAACTGTGACATCTTTATGCATGATGGCGCGCCATGTCATCAGGCAAAAATCGTCAAGACATGGTTTCAAGAGAATTCCATCAATGTTCTTGCTCTGTGGCCTGGCTCATCACCGGATTTAAACCCGATTGAAAATTGCTGGGTAAAATTGAAAGCAGAAGTGGCAAAAGCAAACTCGACGTCGACAACAACTTTGAAGATGGCTATACTGGAGGCATGGTTCCAAAAAATAACGCCTGATTACTGCAACTCTCTTGTTGCCTCTATGCCTCGAAGAATAAAAGCTGTCCTCAAAGCCAGAGGAAGACATTTGAGGTACTAGAAACTCTTTTCTGATGTGAACAACTTGTTGGTTTCTTTGAAAGTGTGTCATTGACTAATGTGAATGTTGTTTGTTGCGTTTAATTCAATCATATTATCATTAAATTGAAGTGGTATTACGTTTCTGTCTAAAAACGTTACTGGTCGGACCTTTTTGGCCAGCACTGTAGGTAATAAAAGCTTTTAACCGCTGAGAATTTTTTAAAGAAACAAATTGTTTTATAAAAAAAAAATTTATTTTAATAGAATTTAAATTAAATATGATTTTAAAAATTTAAATTTTGTTTTGAAGGAACGTAAAATAGAAAATTGTTGAATGTGAAATTTAGTTTCAAATGAATGTAAAATAGTTTCACAATGTTTATTTAATTTAAGTTTTTTTCTGATCGTCTCCTAATTCATTACATGAAATGTATGTCACTCCATCATATATTATCGTAAATTATTATAAGAAAAAGGAAATTAAAAAATTTTTTTTTTAAAAAGGGAAAAGCGCTTTTGTTTAAGAAAATTCGTTTCACAAATGTGTTTTTTTTTCTTATTAATTCAATATTGTGTAAAGTTCTTCTGACGTCATATGTTTAAGAACATAAATTACGTTTACAAATATCTTATTATAACTGATAAAATCTATCTATAAATTGTTTATAATCTTTATTAAAAATACTGCATTAAATATGTAATCATTAAAATAAATAAATTGTTATAAACAAACAAAAGATGTTAAGTAAAAGATTGTTTTAAGAAATAAATTATAAGGAAATGTAATCTTTTTTAAATACCAAATTAAGATTCAATTAATAATTTTTGTTAAATTAGTTTAAATAATTTAAAGCGCGGTTTAAAATTAAATTAAATTACAACATGATACTTTATATACTTTCAAAATATTAATAGTTTTTTAACTCATGTAACAAATAAGATCTTAAACCCTTAAAGGGTTTTTAAGTATTTGCTAATTCTTTTTTTATATTTGTTAATGTCGTTATAAAAATTTGTTAATGTTGTAGTAAGCGCTCACTTCAAGTGAAAAACCTAATGGTGTATATATCGGCATATGCTCTAGTCTGAAAGTAGAAAAGTGAATGTTATTAATAATTTATATATTTCTTTTAATTACGCAAACTATTTCTAGTTTGTACTTAGCCCTA